>NC_087465.1:21646950-21946950 GCF_036321535.1 Camelus dromedarius | reverse complement strand
CTGCTACGGAAGAATAAATGATCAAAAAGCTCTCGTTTTCTCCTCCTCCTCCTCCCCACCCCCATCTCTCTTTACCAACGCAATGCATAAACACTATGTTTCATTCTGACCACGCCTGTAATTGGAAGGAAAGGGATCCCGTAATAAAGCTATGAATTAGGAATTATGTTATTTATAAATATTTGTATGTTTAGGGAGGATTAATTAGCCTTTTTTGAAAAAGAAATCTGTGATTAGAAAAAGAATAATACATTAATGGACGGTGGGGATGACATCATAAATCACAAGAGCATGAAAGATTTCAAAACATCGTGTTAGGTGGTGAGCTATTTTGAAGAAAGGAAGGTGTATTTAGATCCTCACATCAGATCAAGGAGCCAAATAGATTACAGATGCCTGGAATGTGATCCAAAACCAATTTTCAAACATGATAAGAAAATTAAAGTGAACTTTTATCAAATACAGGGAGAACTTTTATCAAACACAGGGAGAACTTTCTAAGCTGGAAGAAATGGCAAAGTAAAATGTGGATGATCCAACTATATCAAAGTAAAAACTTCCCTATTTTAAATGAGCAGGGACACAATAAGCAGAGAAAATGTTTATACTTATGTAATGTATGAAAATCTCGTACAGAGAGATGGGAAAAAGAATCTGACGTCAAAACTGGAAATTAACAAGTTAAAAAAAAAATGATGCACAAGTAAATGTGAAAGCGTTCACCTAGAGAGGACTCAAAACCGACAAGCCATTTTTCAGGCTACCAAATTAGCAGAAATGTTTTCAAAAGAATAGCCAGTGCTGGAGGAGGGAAAGTAAAATAGACATTCTCAAATGTTCACTATATACCTTTAGAAAAACAATTGACATGCAGCAGAAATATCCATACTCACAAATAGTCAGTGCTACTATTTTGGAGAATTTATTCTAAGGAAAGATCCATAAATGTGCAAAAAGCTTTGTGATCAAAGATGATATTACAACATTATGTATAATATTACAAATGTATACGCATCATAAAATGCCCAGTGATAGAACAGCACAGACAAGCCTTGAGAACCGCCCCCCTGGTGAAGCGGTTACACAATCACTTATCCTCTCAGCCCTCAAAGGCAGTAACAGGGTCTGTCCCTGCAGCCGGAGCCCCAGGACAGTTGCCTCGGACCTCAAGCACCTGCATCTGTTCACCTCAGAGTGTCTTAAAAACTGCCATTCTCTAGATGTGCCGTGATACGAAAAACGATTAGAAAGCATTTTATAGTATTAACCGCATTAAATGTGGTTATTATGTAGCCATTAAAATGTTTACAAGGAAATTCTAATTCTAAAAAATTATTAACAACAAAAAAACAGAACACAGAGTCGTACAAGTCATCTAATCTCATATATACGTTTTCAATTCTAGATACAGAATAAACACCAGAATGTTAATAGTGATTTTCTTTGAAGAGCAGACCTGAAACTCATATTGTTTTTCTTCCCCTTCCTGTATCTTCCAAGTCCTCAATAATAATTTGTTTCAATCATTAAAAAATTAATTTTAATGTCTTAAACAGTAAAATGCGTAACAAAAGACTGCAAAAATACCACAAGGGAAGTAACCATTTCCAGGTGATTCTCTATTGAATAATTTTTTTAATGTGTCATGAATGGCATGATAGGGATTGTCCGGTAAGAGAGCCGTTTTAGATAACAGCCCACTACACCATGATCTTCCTGTTCTGCTAATCTTTTAAATTATTTCATGAAGTCCACAGCAGACACATCTTGAGAGAGTGGGAAATTATCTGTATATCCAGATGGACCGTAGAAAGGATTCTGTCTTGAGAAGCATCAGATTAGAGGTCTGCTGAGAGATCCTTCGAACCTTGCCTTATGCACCCTAATCCACAAAAATTATGGATTATTGTAGAGTTAGAGGCCCACATTTCAGGAAATACTTCAACACGAAGAAATGAAATCCCATGAATTTGGTAACATTACTCTTGTTGACATATTTTGCCATCTCAGACTTGAAATTTTGAAGTTCCAGTTTGTACTTTGTTTCCTTCTGCTTGCCAGAGAGATTTTTCTATAGCCAAGGAAAGTCTAAGGGATATATACTATCTGCATAAAATTTGATTTGAAAAATTATGAGCTCATAGCTACTAAAATATAAAAATGATTAATTCTCATCAATTATCAAAGTATTAAAAAAAAAAAAAGCATTCTTTCCAGGCTAAGGAGACAGGGATTTTAGTAGAGTTAGGATTCAATATTTGTAATATTTTTTATATTTTAAATTATTTCAAAAATGATAATTATCCAGAATTGGAAATATCCAAAAATATTCTTTCCCTTTAATCTACCAGTTCATCCACTTTGGACTGTTCTGGTTTTGATTCATACCATCACCAGAAGCTGTTGGAGGTGAGGATAGAAAAAGAGTGAGAATTTAAACAATTTAATCTTGATCACTGTCACTGGGAGACTTTTTGTAAGAAGAAAATAACATTAAAGAGACAAATCCTACACTAAGAACAATTTCCAGAATTTTTACTATAGCTGCCTTTTACATACATCTAGCTGAAAATACTTAATCACAGAAGTTCCCTAGTGATAAATTTCCATATGGTCAACTAAATGGTGCTGAGTATGTAAGCGTCTGGAAATGACAAGCAATATGCCTTAATAATCTCTAAGGTGCTACACAAAAGCCCTAGACAGAGCTGAGTTCATCACTGACAATTTTTTTTAAATACCGCAAGGAGTTTCAGATGTTTATATTAAAGTGTAATAATCCTATTTAAAATATTGCTTCTCATAGGGTGTTGCTCTTATTCTGTGGTAATTAGTTTGGAAATGCTCAGGCTTCCTTTTTTTGAAGTTGAAATAAAAATGTATAGCAAAAAACAAACAAACAAAAAAATTGTAGCAGTGAAGTGTATCTGTATTACTAAAACAAGAAATTGAGCATGTTAAAATTTTGTGGATGCTTTGCTATTTTATTTGGCTTGATTTGGATTGAAAAGAGACAGAGAAGAAAGGAAGGAAGAAAGGGAGGAAGGAGGAAAGGAAGGAAGGAAAGACGAAGGGAAAGAAGGGAGGAAGGGAGGGAGGAAAGAAGGAAGGGAAAAGGGGGGGAATTAGGGAGAAAGATGGGGAGGGGAGGAAGAAGGGAAGAAGATAAGTGGGAAAGAGGCTAAACTGTATTTTTCATTCCAACTGACTCTGCACTTAAAGAACCTGAGAGGGAAGATTAAAGGATTCACCACTTGCTAAGACTGGAAGATTATGAGCATTGTACAAAAAAAATGCTCTGACAACCTTATAAATTTAGTGAAAAGGATCTAACACAGTGAGATTGAAATATGGGAAATTAAACTTCTATCCAAACTAACTGTAGTTTTCAAGCAATAAAAGACTAGACGGCTTCAGCAGTTTTTTTTTTTTTTATTTTTATTGATTATTGTGGATGTCAGGACATTATTTGTCCTGGGCCAGCATCAGAGACAACATTCAACAAGAATCCATAAAGGCTAAAAAATGGTCTATTGGAAATGGTACACATATGCAGTATTTTGATATTCCATAGTCTTAATTCTGTCTTTTGGAACATAAGAGTCAATTAATTTATAATTAAATTGTTATTACCATAATCTAAGATCATAATTTTAAAATTCTGTTCTGATTTCCAATATGACACTAAGGTGCAATCGTTGGAACAGGAAGAGAGTTTCAACTTGAGAGGAACTTAAAACGTACACTCTCGGATGAAGAATAAACTGAGGGAGTATTCCACATTACTGACCTCCAAAATGTAGAACTGTACCCAGGTGATCAGCTGCCCTGTCAATGATTACTAATTTTAAGGAAAGTAATGTTAGCTGAAAAAATAAACCCAACACCCAGGACAGTAAATTATATACCTAAGTAGAGGAGGGGCCAATGAATAAGGACCATGGTGCCAGAATTGTATTCCTAAATGTTTCCTGGGTATTACAAACACGGTCTTATCACACAAGGTCCTACAAACATCATGAACACACACACACACACATACACACAACTCAATTTTTCCATATACGCACCACACACAAACATCTTTCTGAATTTCAATGTATATTAATGTTTTCATGAATCTAGTCTCTTGTAACAGAAATTTTGTGGATCTAAGTCTCTTGGAATAAAAACTTAGAAATTATTCTTGATTCTTTATTTGGATTTATCCAAAAGATCCAGAAAGTTCAAATTCTTTGACGTCTGCCCCTAAAATGCTTCTTTAGTCCCTCTCTTTTCCCCTCACTAACTAACCTAACCTAGTAGCTTCTTTCCTTGCCTCCATGAATTTACACTGCTCCTGTTCAGCGATCCTACTATTGCTACTTTTCCAAAACTTCTATCTTCTCATACCCTTCATTTGCTTAATATTCTCCATTGATTCCCATTATCCTACAAGTTAACGTCTATTCTCCTGAGCGGATCCTACAGGAACCATCATGACCTGAGCCCACTCACCTTTCCATACCAAATCACCATCACTCCTGCCTTCCCCCCACCACCTGGTCCCCTCCACCTACACACTCTCTTCCAGTCACATCAGAGTACTTGCTGAATGTGTCATGTTTCTTTTCACATCTTTGAGCACATTGTTCTTACATTTTCCTGTCAAAAGCCTTCCAGTCCTTTCAGACTTAGGATACTTCCACTGCGAAGCCGCTCCTTGATACCCCAGGCCAAGTTCAACGTGGGTATGCCATCTTGTGCATATTTTTATTACTTATTATTAGCTGCTTATTTACATCCTTGCCTCCCCCATTCAACTATGAATATTAATAGTGCTAGTTTCAGCATAGTGATTCAGTTATAAATACAAAAATAAACACAGCATTGTAAACTGACTATTCTTCAATAAAAATATTTGAATACTGAACTGGAAAAAAAAAATAGGAGGTGGAGACGGTATAGCTCAAGTGGTAGAGCACATGTGAAGCACACACAAGTCCTGGGTTCAATCCCCAGCACCCCTTATAAGAATAAGTAAGTAAACCTGATTACCTCCATATTTATATATAAAGAATTATCCATACTTCAATAAAATATATATATATATATATATATATATATATATATATATATATATATATATACACACGTAAAAAATAGGGCCAGTGTCTGCAAACTCATCTTTATATTTCCAGTATATAAAGTAGAAACTCAGTAACTGTTCGGTGGATGAATAAACCTCTAGGAATACTAAGGTTTTAAGCAGAAATTTGTGAAATGATATAAATGACAGCACTTCTTAATCAAAAAAAATAGGTTTTCCTAGTTTTATGGCCCTAATGCCCCCCTATTTCTGTATTATTCATGATGTGTCAGGCTTTCTTCCGCTGCGGCTCCGTCTTCACCATCCTTGAATGGTCTATAAAGGTCCTGATGGGACACACTTGAAGAATCTTGATGCTGAAGCAGGACTTTGGGCATCTGAAAGAGATATAAATTACACGATGATCGTTAGAAGGGGAGAGAGAAAGACACCAATGGCCTGGGAATTTGTAAACAATTAGATATGATATATTGGTGGTGGAAAATGGAGATTAGTGGTGAAGAGGAACTCATACTAGGGCTCTCTTTAAGTGGAAGCTGCAGGTTACCCAATTTCATTGTGAACCCCATAGGTTCCAGTTTGGAAGTGAGATTACAAGGGCAGATATGGGGGGAGGGCATAGCGCAAGGGGCAGAGCACATGCTTAGCACGCACAAGGTCCTGGGTTCTATCCCTAGTACCTCCTCTAAAAATAAGTAAATGAATAAACCTACTTACCTCCCTCCTCAAAAAAAAATTTTTTTAATTGGATAATAAAAGTTAAAAAAAAAAAAAAAGACAGATATGGATATGAGGGGGTGAGAATGGATAGAATCTATGTGGGCCTGTGTAGACCCAGTGTTGGGCCTCAGAAGGAAAGTAGAAAGTGAGTCAGAGCTTTGAGGAAAACCTGTGGGGAAACTCAGGTCGCTGTGAAGCACACTAGTTGATGTGTTATACCCTGTTTGTATGCTTCCCTGGAAGTTCATTAAAGCACACTAGGTATACTGGTTTTCCATTGCTGCGTAACAAATCATCACCAACTTAGTGACTTAAAACAACACCCATTTATTAGCTCTCAGTTCCATAGATCAGAAGTCTGAGTGGGCTTGGCTGGGTTCTCTGCTTAAAGTCACACACCTGGAATCAAGGTTTCAGCCAGGCTCTCACCTGGAGACACTGAAGAAGAACCTACTTCCAAATTCTTTCAAATTATTGTCGGCTGCAGTTTCTTGTGGTTGTAGGACTGAGGTCCTTGTTTCCTTGTTATCAACCAGCCATGGACCACTGAGCTCCTAGAGGCCCCAGGCAGTTCTTATCAGGGGTCCTCTTTCTCCTTCAGGGCCAAAAATGGAGGATGTCTCTCAAGTAAAATTCCCCTTGTGCTTCAAATCTCTGACTTTCTGCTCTGTCACCAGATAGAGAAACACTCTGCTTTTAAAGGGCTTGTTTGATTACATCAGTCCCATGTGTATAATCTCCTTTTGTCAAAGTCAAGTGAGCCATGTAACACAACCAGTTACGGGAGTAAAATTCACCATGTCCATTGCCCCTGGGATTAGGCAGGACACGGGCACCAAGGAGCCGTCTTAGAATTCTGCCTACCATGGCAGCTACGGCTTTTTCCCTTCTCACTGTACAATTCAACGGCAGAATCACAGTCATCAAGATTCAATATGGCCAAGAATGACCACTTGCTACTCATGGATTCTAATTTTTCAGTGGCAAATCTGGGTTGCACGGGGACTGTCTCCATCAAACTTAATTCTTGGGTTGTTCGAGTCAATTGCAGAAAGGAGCAGTTGATAATCTTGGGTATATAAGGAAGGTAAAAAGACTCAGCCCCCTTCCCAGTATGTATTTCCTCATGGATCTGACTCTGTTGCCATCTTCTTTCCCATTTAGTCCAAAAACCAAACCACTTGGAGCCCCTGTTATTAACGAGTATGCCGATGCCCAGCTACATAACCTGGTGAGAAGGCTGCGCCAAAGAACAGACTTCTACAAGAAAAAGCTGGCAGAAGACGATCTGTCCTCTCCTGAGGCCAGCCCCCAGACTGGTGAGCAGCATCACCTCAAAGTACTGGGAAGAAGGACGTTATGAGTGGACACGTATTTTGCAAATGTCTTAGTTTGGGTTCCCGCAAAAGCAGGTGTCGAGACAGTGATTTTAGATACAAACATTTTATATTGAGGGTGCTCTAGAAAAGTGAGAGCAGGAAACAGAGAGAAGGGAGTTAAGACAATGAAGGTATGTGAATGACAGGGTTACTGCAGTGGGGCTCCGTCCAGCTGAAAATCCGTGTGGATGACATATAAGAATTACCCTGATGGAGGAGGAAGCTGGGGTATCAATCCACCAACTCCTGTCCTTCATTGGCTGACGGCTGCTGCTGGGGCGCGTTGCTAACATTTCAGCACTTAAAGCAGGCCAGCTGGGAGAAAACCCCAGGCAGAGAGATGCAGGAGCCCTCTGCCTGTGACCTCTAGCCCACAGTATGTGAGCAAGCCAACAGCGGTATCTGCTACAGCAAGATTTCTTGTAAATATTAATTAATAATACCGATAATTTACAAAGCACGTATAATAAAAATACAAGAACACTGCCTGAGTTCACAACAGAGCAAAGGACATCCACGAACTAATCACATGAGGAAAGCCAATTATTAATCTCTCTAATAATTACAGAAATATTTATGAAAAATTAATAAGTACAGAAAAGTAGAGCACAAAAGTCAGATATATATGTCACATATAAATATCTATATATATCACAATTACATCCATTTAAAATGTTTATATATGCATAGACAAAGTAGAGGAGCAAGTTGTGTTTAATAACGGATACACAGAAATAAAATTGTTTATTACTTACAGTGGAGTTGAGGGTTTCCTTACAATTCTGCAGAAAGGAAGCTGGATTTTCAAAATAAACGATGTATTGTATAATAGTTTCTTTTTAAAGAGAAGAGTCAAAACTATAGTCCATACAATTTGATAAAGATGTAGTGAAAAGAAAATAGTTTGAGTTTTGCTCACCCAAAACTGGAAGGACATGTATGAAGCTAAAAAAGCAGGAAGCTGAAACCTGTGGGAAATCGTACGTCTGTAATGTTTCTACTCAATGTAAATCCAAAGCACTATTAATGCTTCAAAATATGTGAGCACGAAGCTTGTGTTTAAAATAGCCTATCGGTAACACCTTTGAGACATTTCATTAGTGAGCTTTCAGCCTGTTGATTATTTCCAAATTTCAAGGCTTTTGTTACCTGGATTATTTTCATAAATGACAGTATTTTTAAAGGTCATGAAATGCCGCATCTGCCTGCATTGAGAGGCGGAGATTCTGGAACGATTTGACTCCAAAAAATCCAAGTGTTTCCTCATTAAGCTAACTCTTAAAAATGTTCCCGTTTTTTCCCCCTATAAAGCAAAGCCCACCGTTGTGTCATCAGCACAAGAAAGCAGTGCCATGCTCAAAGAAGAGCATCACCAGAAGGTGCCCCTGACAGAGCACCTAAAGCGGATCAGACTTCCGAGAAGCATAGATTCAAACACAGGTACCGTCACAGGGCGGACTGGCTCGGAGGGATGGGCTGGCTGTTGCCAAGAACCCCTGGAACCCAAAGTCACAGGCGGCTTCCCTTTTCCCCAGCCCACATTCGGAACCATCCACATTTAAACTGAATTATCTGCAATGGATCGTTTGCCCCTTTCCGGGGAAGATGAGAGATAAAATATTCCTGTCTGTTTTTAAAAGCCAGTCCGGGGCCTGTCTTGTCCCTAATGACCTTTGAAAAGAAATCCCAAAGCATTCAGCAATATGGACACTGAAACTCCACCCCTTCCCCCAAAATCATTATGGAGTGTCTTCTTCCATGGCTTCGAATTGTTAATTAATTGGCAGACCCCTTCCGACAGCCTCCCTGGGGCAGAGAGTCACGTGTGCAAGGGCGTGGACTGCCTTCCCTGCTGATTCTCCCCCCTCCCCACTTCAGTCACACCCCTGCAGGCAAGATGTGGTCTTTGGCTCAGTGCCTTGGGTGATCCTACAGCTTAATTACTGGCAAGCAGAAGGCAAACTGCTGCGGTTTCCCGGTCACGGTACCTCCCACTTCTCCCTGGGTTCCCCTCTCCTGATCCAAACAGTATAGTTACCTGGGGGCACAGATTCTGTGGCCGCGTCTCTAGGAGACCGAAAGGACAGGCACCAATGTCAGAAAAGCTGATAAGCTCACTTAACATCCCTTGTAAAGCCCAGTGCCTCAGCTCCGGGGCAGAACTGTGCTGAATGCCTTCAGTAGAACCTCTTACACAAATTGTTATCTCGGGAAGGGGGAGTGCCGCGACTTTACCAAACGAAGCAATGGAATTATTGTAATGAATTTTCCACGCCACGTGGCGGACTCCAGTCGCTGTTTTTCTAGGTCGGTTCTGTCTCCTATGGCTCTTGCCCGTCGCCATCGCCTACAACTGGAACTGCTGGCTGGTACCTCTGCGCGCGGTCTTTCCGTATCAAACGCCAGACAACACACACTACTGGCTTGTCACGGACATCGCATGTGACTTCATCTACCTGTTCGATCTGCTGCTCATCCAGCCCCGGCTCCAGTTTATGAGAGGAGGAGACATCATAGTAAGTAGGACTTGGAAGAAGCAGAAACTGACAAAAGAATGGCAGATTGAAGTACAAAAAAATTATAATAATAATAACAACACTGGCTTATTTAATGTGTGACTAACTGGTAGCATCACTGTGTTTTTAAAGTCTGACTTGCTGTCTGCATGTATGGATCTTCAAACACTGGAAACCACCAGAAACCACCAGTGTAATAATAATAGCAACAATAATAACAAAACAGCCATTGAGCACTCGCTATGTGCTGGGGACCTTACATCTTCCCGAGCCTTAGTTTCCCCATCTTAAAAATGGGAGTAACAATAGTGCCTTCACAGTATTGATGGGAAGACTGAGTGAACTGCTGCACATAAGATGCTGGAACTGTGTCTGGTGCTTATCTTTTTTTCATTCTTCACCTTCCAGACTGATCACACCCCATCCCCTACTCCTCATCATCAAATGCAATGGGTCAGCCTCAGGAATAGCTTTCTTCCCCATAGGAGAAATCATCTTCTCCTGGGTTTATTCTCCCTCTAGAAGGAATTTCATAGCCAATCCAATCAATCAAAGACAGAAACAGAAGAATATGTTTTCACAACCACATACTCGCATCTTATTGCCTCTTAGACCCCCAGTCCCTTCCCTGGCTGACTAGAACAGTGCTTCCTTTTCAACTGATGTCCACTGTAGTATCTTCATCACAGTCCCCATGAGGGCTGCACAGAACAGAGCCACCAATGTCACCATGGAAAGAGCAGAGTGACCAACATATGGCCCTTGGGCTCGTATGTTTTTGGAGAAGACAAGTAGGTTCCTTAATTTCGTCAATATTTCTTTTTGACTCTTCAGGTGACTTTAAATTATCAAAAACCTGAAAGGAGTAGTCTGGGTTTTTCTTTTTTTTAATACTGTTTATTGGGGGTGGGTGTAGCTCAGTGGTAGAGCGCATGCTTGGCATGCACAAGGTCCTGGGTTCAATCCCCAGTACCTCCATTAAAAATTTAAAAAAAGATACTATTTCAAAATTTAAAATTTTAAAAAAACACTATTTGTTTGAGAATGCCGCCTACATTTGAAATCTTTTCTAAGAAGAAATTCTAAAGGCAAGAGCCAAAGCTGTAGCAAAAATATGTTCAAAATATTCCTTGTGTGGACTTCAGAGCATTAGTTAACTCACCAGTACGGTCCCCAGATCTCACTGGCAGCTTGATGAATGATGGTGATGGTTACAAATAAGAAGTAAACAACACCCAAAACAAGGAGTGCTAATTTCAACCTCCATTAGATGCACAAGGAGGGAGAAAATCAATGTTTGACAAATGGAAAACGACAAAGATCAGTAAGGGGAGACTTTCATTTTCAATTTTCTAAGAAGCCTTTGCACGCAAGAGTGTTAAAACCAAGAAAAATAACCAATAAAAACACATGCTCTGCTTAAAATGCATTATCACAAGCTACAAATATAGAGCAGGAACTAATTGCTTTGCTTGTTCAAAAGAAGTTTAATGGTTTCTTTAATTTAGAGTAGGCAGTTTTAGCTTTTGACACTTGACTATATTTTGGTAAGAGAACTATGCAAGTCGAGCACCGAACCCGAAGATCTCACTACATTTAGTTACCTATGCTACGTTTGTTGTGCACCATCAAATCATTCATTCATTCATTCATTCTTCCAGCAAACACTTATTAAATATCTATAGTTGCCAGATATCCCAGAGCTGGAGGATGGAAATATTAGTTCTCTAACGGCTTGAGGGAAAACAGACAAGTAATAGATCACAGATTGAGGTGCTGGAGGTCACAGTAGAAGGAATCAAGAAGGTTTACAAGTTTAACACAGCATTTATGTGCAATATCTTTCTTCTGAAAATGATGCTGCACAGAGAACAGACTTTTGACTCACGGACCAACCAGAAGTCTCTAATCTAAAATTTCCTTTATACACCGCAGACATAGAGCTGGAAATGACAGTGGAGGTTTTTTTAGATATGAGACTTGCATCCACGACACTTGGCTAAACCTGCCAGCCGCAAGGATCCATGGAAATGCTCAGCGCCATCTAGTGACCATGTCAGTCAGGCCCGCCGTTGGGGTCAACCCCCTTTGGTGCTTAGTTACTGTTTATAAACTGACCTGAAGAAAATTAAACACTCACTTCTCTGTGCTCTGTGCACTTTGCTCATATAGCTGTTATTTAATCGTTAAATAACAATTCAGCTAATCATGATGCGGTAGGAACACCCCGACCAGGATCAAGTTCACCTCTGAAATTGACTAACAGCATTACTTGAAGAAAATAAATTTACCCTTTCCTGGAGTACTACCTTTTCCATCCGTAAAATGGGAATAGTGCTGCCCATCTCATAAACTCATTGTGAAGATGAGGGAGACAATGTGAACACCTAGCCCAGAGTCTGGCATCTGGAAGACGCACGATAATTTGTTGACTGAATCAAATGAATGAATGTTACACACTAACTTCCTCTTGTCTCCTACTCTTGTCTGTAGCTCTCTTGTAAGAAATACATAAGTTTCTTGAGAGTAGGGACAGTATTCGATCCATCTCCCTGTTTATCCTAGAAACTCAGAGGGTGTACTCGAGAAATGTTTGAAGGAGTGAATGAATGGCAATCTGGGTTCAAGGATTTTCTTTCTTTGAATAATTGCTTAATCTACGTTGTAGTTGTTTTATACAATATTATTATTTTTGAAACACTTACCTGTTCTATGTGAAATTATAGAGTTTCTATGAGTTGTTTAAAAGAAGAGGTAAATAATAAGTAAATACAATAATACCTTGGTTGAGGGTCTTTTTCTGTTGGAAAAAAGATTTAAGTGCAATTATCATATCCTTCTTAAAGTCATATCCTGCACAATAACGAGGCTTAAAAGAGAGAGAGAGAATTGAATAGGGTTGCATTTTGAAAATAGGTGACTAATTGTTACCAGTAATTACACCGATCCTCAGAAGGCTAATGATGCCAAATTTATTTAGTGCACCAAAGAAGATAGCATTTTCATTTAATCTAGCAAGCTTTAGTTTCACTTACGTTCATTCAGTTATAGGCTCAGAGACAAAACTGAAAGTAAATGGACAAATATACTAAGAACATTCTTCCAGAGTTGGAGGAGGGGGCGATACTTTAACTTAATGTCTTAGCATTTGAAATATCTGCCCGTTCCATAGAAGCTTTGAAGTAGCTGACTCATCTTACTCAACCCGGGTACATGAGTCAGTGTAAATTTGTGTGTATTTATCTATATAGACCTGTGGTTCAGTAAGACATTTTGTTTCAGAGAAAAAAAATCATTAAATAAGCATGTTGATATATGTTCTAAAATATTTCTGTAAAATTTATTATGTGTACGTGGGTAGAAATTATAGCCAAAAAAATGGGGGCGTGGGTAAGGAATTGGGAAGCTGGCTAACCAATCCTCAACATTGTTCAACAGCATTTTTTACACTTCTCAACGTGGACAGCCTGGATAATAATTATTAGAAGTAGCTGCTTCCATGTGTCCAAGTTATAATACTTTGGCCAAATAATTAATAGTACATAGACAAATCCTTCCTGTCTTTAACTGAAATATAAGAATGTACGTCCAATGTTAGAATTAATTCTTTTAGATCTGAACGTTAACAAATGCCTTCCTAGTCATTATATTTATTGAGCACCTACTACGTGTTAGACATTGTGCTCTGATAAACAGAGGTCAAAGATATCGTTCTGACACTTCAAGCAGCTCAGAGTATGAAGGATAGACAGACCAAAGAAAAATGATGGAGTTTTGTGACGTGAGTCAGACACAGGTGAACCCTGGGGAATATGAGATGCACAGAAAACCCTATAAGGAGGGAGCACCTGGTCCAAATTTTGATGGATGAATTGAAGTTATCTGTGCACCTCTGTCCTCATAAAAAAGGGGAATGATAAGTCTCAAGTTCTGGGAACAGCATGAGTAAAGGCATCAAAGTAAGAAACTCTGTGACACACTGCTGAGCAGATGAGTGTGAGATGCTACGGGGGACCAGAAAGACAGAGAAAGTGAAGCCTTATTTACTATGAAAGGGAGCTTAGATTTTTTTTTTCTGTAAATCATATGGAGTCATAGGATTTGACACAAATTGGAATTGTTAATGACCTGATCTAGAGAGCTCTTCCGACTGCCACTGTAGAATTGGTCAAGGAAAACAAGACTAACGGCAAGGAAATCAATGCCAAGAGGAGAGACGAGGCATGGGAACATTTTAAGAAGGAGAATCAGTAGAACTGGGGCGCTGGTTGGATGAGGGCTGAGGGAGTGAGTGGTCTGGGATCACCGACCAGTGTTCATGAGGACGCCCATGGGATACTCATTAGGCGGGAGATCTTGGTTAGGCTTGAGGGGAAACGGAAAACGAAGATGAATTCAGGTTTGTTGTAGGTTAAAC
The DNA here is from genome assembly GCF_036321535.1 of Camelus dromedarius. Taxonomy (NCBI): domain Eukaryota; kingdom Metazoa; phylum Chordata; class Mammalia; order Artiodactyla; family Camelidae; genus Camelus; species Camelus dromedarius. Next base: position 21,932,829 of record NC_087465.1, on the reverse strand, counting down.
TTGAGACGAGCAGCACTGCTAAGCGAGGAAGGCAGTGAGCAGGTATCGCACAGGCCAGCAGCTCCGGAAAGCAATGTTAAGTAGAGATAGAGGTCTGGGAGCATCAACGTCCATGGTGATCTTTGAAACTATGACCATGGATGAAACTTCCCAGGAAGTAAATACAAAGAGAAAAGAGAAGAAGGTTGAATTCTGGCCAAACATTGACTTTTAAATGGCCAGCGCTAGAATCCAAAAAGACACTGAAAAGTTGGAACTTGAAGAAGTAAAGTAAACCAAGAATGAATGGCATTATAAATTCTTTGGAAGGAGAAAGTTTCAAGGACAAAATTGTCCCTCAAAAGTCAAATGCTTCAGAAGTTTTACTCATCTCCTCATTCATCCACTCAAATATTTACTGGGCTTCTAATATATTCTAGTAACTAGTTCTTTACTCCTAAACAAAGTAACCCTGTCCTGAGATAGATTACCATTTAATGGAGTAGAGTGATTTTAAATAAATGGACCAAGAAATATATGTGTGATTTCAAAACGTGGTGAGGGTCACGAAAGAATGTTAGTATTATAAAATACCCCTGGGTGTGATCATTAGGCGGCCATTGGTGGCTTTCACAGTGGTAGCCTTGATGGAATGAAAGAAATGAGCAAGACTCAAATTGCCACGAAAGTGCCATGGGTTGAGGAATAAATACGGTGGGAGGATTTGGAACAAAGCAGGGTTGGCAACTCTCTTCAGAAGCTGGAGTGTGACAAATGATAGAGCAGTAACAAAAAGAAAACAAAGCCAAGGAAGGTTTCTTTGATGTAAGATATGGAAAGATAGAGCACATTTATAGGCTGAAGTTGGAAGGAACTAATAGGCAGAAATAGCTATAAATATTTTTATTGTGAGAAAATGATTAATGAAATTGGCTAAAATTAATATGAAATATAAATATAACATTTCAGGTGGATTCAAATGAATTAAAGAGACACTACAGGAGTTCCACAAAATTTCAGGTAGGTAACTTACAATTCCAAAATTGTTTAAGTGATCCATTACCATTTTGACTTTAAATCCCATCTATAAATTTCTACCAGAAAAAAAAAAAAAAACTGCTCCCCTTCAGGTTTATAGCCTTTGTAACAAAGTTTGTACAGATTAAGCTTTATTAACAAAGTTTTTGCTTCTTGATAATTACACAATATATGTCCTTGTATGTGCGCATGTGTACTTCAACATCTGGGTCTTTATTAGACAGAACAAAATCTTTGTGCCCACATTTAAATTCCAATTTAAATGTCAATAAAGAAGTATGGGTATACTTTGTCTTGTCCATACATAACTAGCCTCCAATTCAAGTAGCATAATGATACAAAAGTCCACAAAGCTGTTTCTACTCCTATTTCTTTAGTGTTCATATGAGCAAAATAAAAAATAGAAAAGAAGCAATTATTTTGATAACATGGCATCTTCCTTTTCTCAGTTAACAATATAATCTTATTTTTTCACCTAGTATATGTTTTTTTCACCCATAATTCTTTACAAAGTACTTTATGATCTTTCATTGTTCCTCCTAACCCTGAGAAATAGGCAGAGATTTGAGGGTTATCCAAGGTTACCCAATCTGTATGAGTGAACTCCGACCTCTCATTTCAAGGACAACACTTTAGGAGCCTCAAGTTTTTGTCAAAAATGCAAATCTGGGTTTAGATGCCAAACTGTCCCTATTGGCGATCTATGGTGATTAAAATTCCTTTCAATGTGTTTCTCTCTCCAACGAATTTTCTTTGTAAAAAAATTGCCATGTATTTAGACATATTCATAAAACATCTACACTACTTTGATGAACTCTACAAAGGGAAGGACTATTCTTTGTAAGTGCCACAAAGCTTACTCCAAACGCTTAATCACTTTCTTAAATCTGAATAACAGCAAATTAACTCATATATCCAGTTTGGTAGGTAAATGTAAACTTTTACATTTATTTAATTGCGATCACTTCTCCTTTGAATTTCCTTAGCACATCCTGCTTGTCTTATGGCAGTGGATTGTGGTTATTTTTGTGCTTGGTTATTTCACCATTAGATTGTTCATTTCTTGTGAACAGAAACAATACCTTACTCTTATTTCCACCCCAACATGCTTTGCAAAGTGCCTTGTGCAGAGTGCAGTGTTGGTCAGCACTTAATTCAATTTTCTGAAATTCAATGGGAAATAAATCACCTCTAGCTACACAAATCCAGGCTCATGTGTTAATATCAGACCCAACTAATGACTGCCTTCATAGAATGGAAAAGTCAAGTGGGCAGTTGAGCGACTGGATGCTGGAATAGCACTGGACAAGTCTACAGTTCTGTGTTCCTGCCTCCCTATTCATTAGACATTATTTTAGCAACTGTTCTGTGCACCTCTTAACTTGGTATGAGGCTCAATGCCTGTAGGGTAAAGTCAGTGAGGTCTGATCATAGTATGCAGTTCTAAAGCCAATACTTCTAGTAAGTAATTTCTCTATAATAGCCAATCTGGTTCATTCAAATTGAAGGTCCCATTTCTTTTCAACAGCACCAGGCTTTGAAATTCTGGTGCACAATCAATTGCCTCAACTTTGCATTTCATATGTGTGGCCTTACAGAAAACTCTTAACTGCTCTTAATTGTCTTAAATAAATTAAATGCTTTTTTAATGCACCCTGTTTTTCAAGGCGACATAAAAAAATTAATCAAAATGAATAATTACCTTACAGAAGAGAATTTTTATTGTTATCATTGCAATCAGGAAAGTATGCAAGTGTGTTGTTGTCATTTCACAATTACCAGGTAACAGAAGGCCAAAATAATTTAAAAACATGACAAATTAAAAATAGATATCTTTCAGTAACTTCTCCCATCGGAGCTGCTGGTACTTTGTAAATAGGAGTGGTTTCTTTCTTCTCCTCTCTCTTAGCCTGCAGTCTCTGAGAGATACATCCACAGCTGGTTATTGTTAGCAATATGACCCAAAGTAGACAGCAGTCGAAAGAACTGGAGAATCTGGATGAACCACCACCATTCAGCCCTGAACTCTGGAGAATTCAATGAAACATAAAAGTATATCACTACAATGAATGTCCAATGGTTTTAAATAAAATCAAGAATGGACTTGATTTTCAGCCTAAAAACCCTACATTTAAAACACTACTAAAATGTATGTTAACATTAGCAACCATGCCATCTCTGAAATATATGTGACAGCTCAACAGAAATCCCAGAAAACACAGTGCCCAAGGAGAGATGAGATGCACGAAGTCGGAAACAAAATTCCTGGGAAATCGGCTACGAAACAGTGTTCTTGTGTTCGTGGTGCTGATACACCTTCCAGCGACACCATGCATACCTAACTGAAGGAGATTTTGTATTAAACAACATTAATTCATGGTGACTGGTCAACTTGACATACATTGGTACATATCAAGTCATGTCCACAAAAGCATATAAACACAACATAATTGTGAATGTGTTCTTCCAACAGTTGGATGTCGCATCAATAATGCCATTTGATGTTTTCTACCTCTTCTTTGGGTTTAATCCAATATTCAGGATAAATAGGATGTTAAAGGTAAGGTAACTATATTTCATTGTCTTCTTCTTATAATAATGGAAATCTTGACGCAATCTAAAATAGCCTAAAAGTATTACATTCTTAATTTTTCCCAAACTGTCATCTATTTTTCTGCCCTCATCAGTGTTATGAATTGTAAAAACTGAATGAAGGAAAAACACCATGGCTTCTATGATGGAAGTTGCTCGTGGTTGTTTTGATTCTGTATCCATAACAGGCATTTTTTATAACTCAAAATAGGAATACTTTTGTATTTCTAAATACAGCTATAAGTACAATTTAATATTTTATGATGGTATTATTTTCCACTTATCATTTTTTATTAGACAGTCACTGAATACCTGGAATTCTGGCTATAAAATGAACTCTAAGTTATCTCACTCACCTGAAGTTCTATAACTGTAGATAAAAGGCAAACACATGTTTGCATAGCAAAATTACTTACATACTTAGATGCAACTCAAATGTCCATCAAGAGGGAACTAGTTAAATAAATCGCAGTACATCTATTCAATAGAATACTTTGTAATGCAAAAAAATAAATACAAAGAAGTTTTCTGTGAACTGATAGGGAAAGACCTCAAAGATAAGCTAAGTTAAAAAAAAAAAAAAAAAAAAGCCAGTTCCTGAACAGTTGATAGGACAATACTAACTTTTGTTTCAGAAAGGAGAAAATACTCTATTTTTCTGTATTACATAAACAGTGGAATACTACCCCAAAAATCTAATGAAAATGGTTAACTGAGGAGCGTATGGGAGGCCAGAGGGGAAGTCAAGGTGGATTGGGGCAGGAATAAGAGAAAGGAACTTTGATGGTCTATATTTCCTATTGCTTTTGGACTACGTGAATGTATTACCTATTCAAAAAGATTCTAAAACATAAATATTTTATAACTCATAGTTTTATCAGGTACATAAAATGAATCTGAGGAGAGTCAGGATGTGAAATTGTGTATAAATCTTTAATAATAGCAGATAGCTTGCATGTCCAAAGACAACCTTCTTAAAAGGAACACCAAAGTTGTATCAGTTTTAAGAGGTGATCTCTGTCACATCTTGGGAAGACAAGATGGCAGAACCTGGACACCCGGGTGGACCCTGAGGACACGACAGCTGCCATTAGCTGACCACACGCTCGGGGCTACATATTTTGTTAACTTTATATTCATTACCTCATTTATTCCTCTAAACAACCCCATCTTAGAGGTGAGGAAAATGAGAACTAGCAGAGTAAAAAATAATCTGTCCAGATGCTGCTGGTGAGTGGCAGTGTCTGGAAACTATCACATATTTTTCTGACTCAAAATTCTTTACTACAATCAGATGGGCAAATAAACTTCCAGCTGAAAGGGCTTTCCTTCCATGCCCATGATTTTTCCAAGTCAGGGAGGACCTTACTTTATATTCTCAGACATTCAAGACAGCCCTGAAGACCCTGGTTTGACCACTGGATGTGAGTCTAGATGGAGGAGAACTTAACGTTCCAAGCAGCTTAGTGGCTGATGGTCCGTCATCAAATTTCTAGTGTCACAATATAGGTGTTAAAAAATAACAACAATTTTTTCAAAATATCTGGTGTCTAATGGATGTTTCAGGAGCCCCCTGCTCAGAGACAGCCAACTTTCAGAGGGGATCAGGTTCCTGTGAGTTTGGGTTTGGCTGGTATTATAATAAAAGCTCGTAAAGTGTCACCCCTTCACACCCCCTTTATCCCTGTGGTATCCAAAAGCCCACGATATTCACTAGTTTTTTTTAAATGGAGGAGATCCTGAAAGCCAACATTAATCTCTTCATAGCCTCGTTGTCCAGCCATTTCACATAGAAGTGTGTCATTTTAATGCACAGTTCTCTAGGAAAAAAGTATCATTTGTCTGTAACCAAATTATATATGAGCAAACAAATGAAGAATATAAATTTCCTCTACAGTGAATATTTTAAGCTAAATTTTAAAACATGCCTTTGTGCAACTGTCTATTGAGAGCCCAATATCAAGTTCCCACAAATTGAAATTATCTAAATCTGAATGTTTAAGGGATTTTTCCCCACTCGGGAATTTGGGGAAAACAAAGCATTTGTGCATATTTCTAGTTAAATAGTCATTGCGATTATAGGTGCTTTTTAATTTCAAATATAAGAAATTGTACAGCCATAGCTACACTGGATGAAATTTGGAACTAAATAAGCTGTAATATCTAATAGCCCCTTCTGTCCGTGAGATCCTATGAGTCCAAGCACAGTATATAATCAAATGCATTAACTCATCTTTGCACACAACCCGCTTAGGAAGCACGCTCTCTTATTGTTCCCATTTTACAGATGAAGAAAGCAAAGTACAAACATATTAAGTGACTTTTCCAAGGTCACACAGTTAGTAAATGTCAGCGATGAGACTGGTATTTGGCTCTGGATTTCATGCTCTTGCTCTTGCCTTTTACGATCTATAGATTAAAAAGAGGAAGAGGTGGGTAGGAGTGAGCGCAGGGAGGATGAGTTGAGATGCAGGTAGATATAGTAGAGACAGAAAAAAAACCTTGAGACAAATAGCTACTTTGTTTGGATTGGATGCATATAAACTCACTGGCTCTTTGAACAATGTCAAAAAAAGATAACCAATGCTAATGTTTACTGGACTTTAAATTTTGTTGAATTAAAACATGTTTAATGCAACTTGCTTAAAAATAATGTTAGTGTTGAGTAACAGGACTTAACACCTATTTATGACGTCAATGTATTATTCTTTTCCTATTTTACTTTCATTTTTGGGGGGAGTGTGATTTTAATTACTGTAAAATAAAATATGCTACTTTATGCTTTAAAAAGAAAAAGGAAAGAAATGTTTTTAAGCTTGATTTTCAACAAGCATTACAAACAAGACTATAACTAGAAGGTAGAAATAAAATAAAGCAAGAAGCTCTGGAAATCTGGCACCTTGCTAAAATGCACTGCCCAGAGGAAAATACCACTAAACAGACCTTAGTTTTTTCTTAAAGGCATGAGTAGAATTATTTTCAGTAACAAACAAAATCTATTTTATATTGCTATATTTAAATAGATGTATTTAAGACTAACACACTTTGGGATTTCTTTTGCTTGTTTTCCATAGTATACTTCATTTTTTGAGTTTAACCATCACCTGGAGTCTATAATGAACAAGGCATACATCTACAGGTAAAGTCTAATTCGGTGTACTTCAGGGGTATGGGAGAGATGCAATAACACAACATTTTAGACAGCAGATGGGGAAGAATATGACTTCCTGCGAAAAAAGAAGGGAATCATCTCAGATTTGGGGCAATAAAAAATATTGGGTTATGTGCTAAAACAGATTTGAACATTTTGAAGCAAGACAAAAGTATGAAAATTTCATTAGATTTTAGAAAAATATAGGACTGAAAAAGAGGACGTATTACCTGCTTCAGTCAGAACCAGGACAGAGAAACATGCTCTTTCTTCATAAGCTGACTTTACATCTCTCTCATGACAATTCATTCTAATCTGAATTTTCATTCGTTTGCTGTTCTGAACTTAACTTGCCCAGAGACCTCCAGTTACAGTTAATCGTAGCCTGAAGTCCCTTGAGCTTTTCAGAGACATCCAGTGAAGTCAGCGTGGTATATTTTATGGGACTCAGCGTGGAAAGGTGACCCTGGAGGCACGTCTTTCAGGGAGTTGACTCATACCATCTGTGAAAAGAAAACGAAAATTTTTTTTTTTCCACTCTGTCAGTCCCAGTCAAGACATTGCAATCAGAATCCATGTGATGGCACCATCATTTTCTGCCGTACTAATGAGAGCTAACAGCTCACAAATTTAAAGCAAGGAGATTCCACAGAGAGTTTCAGGAAAAGAAAACGTTAACATCGGCCGTATTCCAGAAACAACATGAGCCTTACTTTGCATTTATTGTCCTTGACAGAGTCATTCGCACAACTGGATACTTGCTGTTTACTCTGCACATTAATGCCTGTCTGTATTATTGGGCTTCAGACTACGAAGGCATTGGAAGTACTCGATGGGTATATGATGGTGAAGGAAACAAGTGAGTTCTTGTTTTGAAGGAAACTTTTGCTGATTCCTCATAACTTTCCATTTCAATGTCAGTTTTCTTAAACCAGTAGTTTTGAAACAGTAAATCACAATCCATTAATGGGCAGTCAAAACTCCTTAGTAGGTCAGTATGTTGTTAAATGTTCTAGAATAGAGAACAGAACAGAAAATGTCAGAGTCCATCCCACTTGGTAGGGATGGGCGTGTGTATCCTGGGCTGACCTGGAGAACGCATTCCTTACTCCGGATCATGATCAAAAAAGTTTGAAAGCCTCTGCTTTGGACAACGGCATGGTCAGGTAACTTTTAATAACTCCAATGCTGATTGTTAGCAATGAACAATGTTCATTATTTGCAGGGCAGGTGGGGTGGCTAATCAGTTTACTGCTGAAGGGTTTTATGGGTTTCTGAGCCAGCTATAACCACTAACTCAATTAAACACTTAGAGAGTAACAAGGATCATAAATTAAACTTGACACTTAGATATGCAAGTACCTCAAGAATAAAAGAGATCATTTGAAAATGTTAGTCCAGTGGAATCGGGACTCAGTCATGGCCACTGAGCTATTGAATAGCGAAATTTTCTTTTGGTAGATGCAACGGCCTGGCATAAAGTAGCCTCTGCTAACTTTCTGCTCCAATAAAATGACATTGAGCATATGATAAGGCGATGTCCTTACTGGAAAATAGCAGGTCCCAGCAGGACTTTGAAGGGCAACTCACAGCAGCCTTGGGAAGGAAAGCAATTATAGGACAGAGCAAAGGGATTGACGATACCGCACAAAATTACACACCAGCTCGGCTGAGTAGGATGTGAATGAGGGCTTGTAATAACATTTTTTTTGAACTTTTAACCAGAACTGATTTTTAAAATTTAAGTCAGAAGGCCCATGGATTGGGAAAACACACACACACACACACACACACACACACACACAGAGAGAAGAAAGTTTATAATGAAAATCTATAAGTAATTCCCTTTAGAATATGAATTAACCTAAGTATGTACTTAGTTTAAAATAAGTAACTAATTTATGCAGAAAACTGAGTAAGTTGCCAACTATATTAAATGTTGCCTAGAAGTGTGTAATTCAATATCATTAGATGCATGAGTCTGATAACTGCTTTTATCAGATCAGCAAAATAATGTATAGTTGCCATCCAGCAAAAGTGGAGCTGTTTCTCTTTTCACACCTCAGTGCCACTCAGCAGCATTGCTAGAGAATATATCTCGTTCCTGGTGCCTAGAACATTGTTAGGTATGTAACATACACTCAGTACATGTTGGGTATTTAAAGAAGGCAGGAAAGGGGAGAGAGAGTAGAGAAAAAAGGAAGGAACAACCAAATCTGTACTATAACAAGAAGAAAAGAATCTCAGCTTCAACCCATAAGAAACTTAAGCTAAAGTGTGCAAGTATTTTAGACGTTTAATTCCAGCCGCAGCCCCGATATCCAAAGTACTCTCTCTAAAACAGACGAAGATAAATTACTTGTCATTTTTGTTATATTACTTATTGTAATTACTTGTTATAATTTACGTTTCTAGATAAATTGTAATTATGACAGTTTTCAATGATTGCTTAATTCTCTAGAAAGTAGAAAGAATCTCCAAAGTCTGAAAAACAGAAGCGTGTACTGAAGCTGGAGTAAAGTCGGAAGATAACCACTAAGGAATAGAAATAGAAAACTTCTTATTCAGTAGAAGGGGAAAAAAAGGGTCAGATAGTAGAAACAATGTAAAGTGTATTAGTAAGCAGAATAAATTAATATGGACTAAATTCACAACTAAAAGACATTGACAAATAATATTAGTCAAAATTAACTTTAAAACAAAAAATCATTTTAGGGAAGTGATAAGGTCACTATATAATAGTAAAAGTTTCAACTCACCATTAACATTTCCCAATTCTAAATGTGTATGCACCTAATAAAATACTTCTGATGAACCAAAGAAATTCATAAATCAAAAATTAGTGAAAGGAAGAGAAATAGGCAAATACACCATCCGAGTGTGAGACATCGGGACATAACAGTTGATTGATCAATCAAGCAACCAAAGACAACTGGTAAAGATATAAGAGATTTGAGACCCAATTAACAAGCTTGATTTAACAGATACAAATGGGACCTTGTACCCAAGAATTATAAACCATTCATTCTTTTTGTAAATTTTTTATTGCATTATAGTTGCTGTACAGTGTAATTTGCAGGTGTACATTATAGTGAGTCACAATTTTTAAAGGTTATGCTCCATTTATAGTTATTGTAAAATATTGCCTATATTCCCCATCCTGTGCCATATATTCTGTAGCTTATTTTATATCTATAGTTTGTATTTCTTAATTCCCTTCCCCTGTATTGCCGCTCCTCCTTTCCCTCTCCCCACTGGTAACCACTAGTTTGTTCTCTGTATCTGTGAATCTTCTTCTTTTTTGTTACATTCATGTTGCTGCAAATGGCAAGATTTTCATTCTATTTTATGACTGAGTAGTATTCCATTGTGTAGATAGATAGATAGATAGAGCACATCTTTTTTATCCATTCTTCTGTTGATGGACACTTAGGTAGCTTCTTTCCTTGGCAGTTGTAAATATGCTACCATGAACATTGGGGTTTATGTAACTTTTTTTATTGAAAGCAAGTTTAGTTAGACAGAGACACACTCCACAGAGTGTGGGCCCTCTCAGAAGGCAAGAGAGAGAGCCACATGTAACTTTTTAAAAAGTGTTTTGATTTTTTTGGATATATGCCCAAGAGTGGAACTGCTGGGTCATATGGTAGTTCTATTTTTAGCTTTTTGAGAAACCTCCATACCATTTTCCACAGTGGCTGCACCAATTTACATTCCCACCAGCAGTGTACAAGGGTTCCCTTTTCTCCACATCCTCGCCGACATTTCTTATTTGTGTTCTTTTTGACGATAGTCATTCCGACAGGTGTGAGATGACAGCTCACTGTGGCTTTGATTTGCATTCCCCTGATAATCAGCAATGTGGAGCATCTCTTCGTGTGTCTGTAGCCTGTCTGCATTTCCTCTTTGGAAAAAGAAACCACTCATTCTTCTTAATCACTCATGGAAAGATGACAAAAAGTGGTCATTTTTAAGGCCAAAAAGCAAGTTTCAATACATTTCACAGCTCTGGTATCATTTAGCCCACATACTCTGCTCCTTTAGACAGGAGGGTTCTCGCTCAAAACCAAAATTCCAATAATCCTGTTACCAGCTGTTGGGGACACATCTTTACAAAGAAAATGCCTTGAAAAGCAGTGTATATATTATATATATAGCATATACACACACAAACATAATTTGTAAATGACAGTCATTAACATACTTACGTTTTCCTCACAGTGTTTGAACATCACTTGCCCTTTCTATTGCTTCGTATTACCATTTGACCTCGTAAGCTTAAAGTGTTTTTTTGGTTAACCTTTGTGATGGTTTCTGATGACCTATAAATTGAAGGTTGCTCATGAGATCACCGGACTTGTAAACTTTGTTCTAGTTAGAATTATGCAGCAACTGTGGGGCATAAGTGGAGCACTGTGAACATTTAAAATAAGAGTCAAGTTTATTACTATTCCATTAATCCTCATTAGAATAACAATGGCTGTTCATTTCAACAGCAGATAAGAAGTCATTTTCATTTATACTAAGTAGATGGCATCCTTCATTAGACTATGAAATTTTACAAAGTAGGAAAGGGCTTACTTAGCTCAAAAGGAAAACATAAGGAGTTAAAGTTAGGTGGTGCCCAGAAAGGTTCCCAATATCAGTGTCCCTTTATCCACAGACACCCTAATTTATTTATTTTCTGACATAAATCTCCCAACGTGCACAAACCTCTTAGCAAATCCCTAGACTCAATCTCTTACACATAGATAGTCAAAAGAAAGGGTAAAAAACCAAGCAAGGTTGTCATGGGAATCGTGGCTTTAGATGGGGTGAAGAAGGCATCGGAATTTCCATACCGCGGGGCTAGGGAAACAGGACAACTTACTCCCTCCATTTTACAATGAAGAAGATGAGACCAGCACAGATGAAGGCGTTAACTCCGAGTCCCCTAGGTGCCTCAGCTCAGACACTGGCCGAAAAAAAAAAAAAAAAAAAAAGACACTTAGACACCCTTTAAGTGTAACAAAAACACATCAGAACAGCAGAATTCAGCGGGCCAGAAGAGAGATGAAAGGCAGCCGGCGGCATGACAGCAGGGGTCTGGGAGGAGATCACACACACGTGCTCACAGGTACTGTCTTCCTGTGTTCTTATTTCAGTGGGTCTAGGTCTGCGTAACCATTCGCTTACTCTTTCTTATCATTTAACTAACATCACTGAGCTCCTATTGTGTAATACCTGTGTGAAGAGTTTATCTTCTTGTTTTGTTGTTGTTGCTAAGCCCTGCCACTGTGATAGTGCCCTGTGTGTGTTTGTGTGTGTGTGTGTGTGTTGGGGGCATGAGGGGTATGCGCCCAGCCCTTTCTCATCTGGCTGGTTGGACTTTCTAGGGCACTAAGTCTTTGAAGTTCCAGGCAGTGAGACCCCTTATTCTTGCAGTCTCCTTGGTCCCGGTGTGGATGTGTCTCATTTCGCTCGGGTCACCCCTGGACGTGCCTTCCTCAGCCCTGGCTGTACCGTGGTCCCCTTCCACCTTCTTCCTGTCCCTGCACTTCCTGCCTGTAGGGAGCCCATTGGACAGATGCCTTCTGCAGCCCCGGGGACACCCAAGTGGGCCTGGGAGCTCTCACTCATCCTCCACCCACCCAGGCAGGTGCGGTCCTTGCCTCCAGCATCATTGTGCCCCAGCTCTGCCCCCAAAGCTGTTTGTGGGCTTCTCTGTCTGAGGAGTTTATCTTGTAATGAGACAGTTCTCCTCCACATTCAGTGTCTTCCATGATAAATTTACTGAAACCTAGAACTGAGATGGATTGAGGTAGTTAAGAAGGCCCACTCAAGAAGTATTGAGTTGGGGAATATATAAACAGCCCATACAACTTAATAACAAACAAACAAAAAAACCAACCCAATCCAAAAATGAAAGAAGACCTAAACGAACAATTCTCCAATGAAGACGTACAAACGGCCAATAGGCTCATGAAAAAATGCTCAATATCCCTAATGATTAGAGAAATGCAAATCAAAACTACAATGAGGTATCACCTCACACCAGTCAGAATGGCCATCATTCAAAAGTCCACAAACGATAAATGCTGGAGAGGGTGTGGAGAAAAGGGAGCCTCCTGCACTGCTGGTGGGAATGTGATTTGGTGCAGCTGTTGTGGAAAACGGTATGGAGATTCCTCAAAATAGAAACAGACTCGCAGACATAGTAAATAATCTTATGGTTACCAGGGAAAGAAGGTGGGAAGGGATAAATTTGGGAGTTTGAAATTTGCAAATGTTAGCCACTATATATAAAAGTAGACTAAAATCAAATGTCTTCTGTATGGCGCAGGGGAACTATATTCAATATCTTATAATAACCTTTAATGAAAAAGAAGATGAAAACAAATATATGTATGTATATGCATGACTGGGACATTGTGCTGTGCACCAGAAATTGACACATTGTAATTGACTGTACTTCAATTAAAAAAATAAAATAAAATAATTAGCATCAAAAAAAAAACTATTGAGTTGGGGACTTTTAAAAGTTGCATGTGCCACTACACATCCACCATGATAGTGAAAATTAAAAACACTGATAACAGCAAATCTTGGGGTAGGAAGCAACTGGAATTCTCATACATTATTGGAGGGGTAAAAATCTGACAGTTTTTTTTACAACTAAACATAACACCTACCTTAAAAACAAAAATTCCAAGCCTAAATATTTACCCAAGAGAAATGAGAATATATGTCTTAAAAACTTCTATAAGTGTTTTGAGAGAATGTCTATTCATAAGAAACAAAAACTTGAGACAGCCGCGGCGTTCATGCACCGGAGAATGCGTAAACGTGCTGTGCTCCATTCACGCACTGGATACTACTCAGCAATAAAGTGGAATAAATTTCCGACACACACAACAACGGGGCTAAATCTCAACAACAGTGTTGTGAGTGAAAATCATCTTCCACAAATGTGTGGGTACTGTGGAATTTATGGGAAATTCTAAAGCAGGCAAAACTCATCTCAGGTAGAAAAAAAAAATGTATCTTCCTGTCTGCAAATGACTTTGAAATGCATCCAAGAAATAAGATGGGTTGTTGTATGAAAAAGTGTAGGGATATGTGACAGAGCAGGTAAAGTGAAATGTTTGTAACAGAATCTAGGTCATGGATTTATGGGCATTCACTGTGCAATTCTTCCCTTTTTTCTGTTTGTTTGAAATATTTCAGAACAGAATGTTGGGGAGAAACTTTCATGTCGTGTTTGTTTCACAAAGGAAGAATTCCTATCTTCATGCTAATTTTTTTTTTTTTATGGTTTATGTCAAATTCTGCCCTAATGCTTTAACTTGGGGCTGTATATATGCAGCCTATTAGATAGCTCATGTATTAAATCAGCCAGATAGAATCTCCTTGAAAAGATCTGTTTGCCTGGGGTGTAAATATTAGAGGTGGACACACTTGACTAATTAAGCTAATCCTAGAAAATCAGTAAGATGCCATCTAATTAAATTACAAATCTTACCTTTGGTTGTGCACGTCTGGGTGTAAGACATGACTGAGAAAAGACGCCCAAAATACACCTCAAAGCATCAGGGTGGAAAACTAGCTCAAGGCTAACCCTTCAGATCTGGAAAATCAATGCCTACGTTTTACATTTAAGTGTTATTTTTTTAACACCCTTAAATAAGAAAATGAGAGAAAATAATTCGTACACTTGTTCCCGTTAACACTAGAGTGACTCTGCAAGGAATATTAATCCCAGCATTCACACTGGAACTGGCCACACTGATTGAGAATCTGGTCCCTGTCCCACTCTTGGATGATATTGGGGTCAATAAATTTCCTTAATTCCAAGAGACCCACAGGTCCAGGACCCGTGCTCAAACTAAATCAAGTAACAAGAAATTATAAGTTGGAATTGAAAAGTTAAAAGTGCAATCCATGAAATGAAGGTGGATTTCTTCAAGGTGGTTCTCTTTGACATCAAGTTTACTCTAATGTTTCTAAGTCCAAGGAAGCCTGCTAGAAAAAAATCACAGAGTAGAAATATTTTTATTCTCTTGGCACAGTGGTTTCAAACCCTACCAAAGACTTAATTATCTTTCTTTTTTCTTTAATTACCTTTCTGCTCCTACATCCTCCACCAGGTAAAACAAACAAAACTCACACCCTTCAAAAGGTATTGAATTTCAAAACGAGTGATTTCTTTCGAGATTTGTTTCCATTTGAATATTGACTCTAACTGAAGTTTGATTCTTTCTCTGTAAACCTCAACTTCTGACTATTTGAAGATCTGACAATTGGAATCAATTTTCACAAGCAAAAGACCACCCTTGTTCCAAGGCGAACACACAGTTGCGTAAAGGGCAAACGTGCTTGTGGCACACTCAGACAGAAATAAAAGCCTGACTGGGGCCGGATTCTGCAAAAGGTGCTGCTTTTCGGAGCCTAGCTGGTGTCCACTAAATGTAAACGCCTGTCTGTAACAACGTCCGGAGATGTTCTCTATTCACAGGATCTTTGTGTTTAAGGGTTTAGCGGAAACGCCTGATCTTGACCATGTTACCAGAGCTGTATGGAACACACCAAATAGTACACCTAATTGTGCCCAAAAATGACTACATAAACATATGTGTATGTACAATGCGACTGTATGACTAACTTCTATCCCCACCTCACTCTAGACTCCATGGAACCCTTAACCAAACATAGCTAAGTCAATCTTACACATCCAGCCCTTGTCTTTATCATCTCTTTTCTATTGCCTTGGCTCCTGATTTCCTTCCTATCTGGCCTGTAATGATCTGTCTCTCCATTTGCAATTGCTCAAGTTAAGTACAGAATCTTTATCAAATATATTTCTGGACATACCTGGTTTTCTTCAAGACTAAATTTCTAAGTAAATTATGTATTACAGCCAAGAGGACTTTTCCTTTTAAGGAACTCAGTTCTCCTCGGGTTTCTGCTGCGGTTTGTGTAGTCAATATTATAAGATATGGGCAGAAAAGAGAGAGGAGGTGTTATGGCTACCTGCGGTATTTTTTATCAGTAAAAAAATAACTGTTTCTAAACTGTAAAGGGCTCTCCCACTTCCATAAAGACCCTTGATCTCTGTGATGTCCCTCATGCATCACTGGGGTGGTTGCTGTTAAAACACGGCCTCACATTCTTTGCTGCTCCTCTTGTTAAGAGAGAGATTCAGTTATCTCTGCCCTTGAATCTGGGCTGGTCTTAGTGACTTGCTTGGCAAATGTATGTGGCGGGATATTAGGACGTTATGGGGCTTCTGAGTTTTAAGAAGCCTCACAGCTACTGCCTGGGCTACGGCTACTCTGGGGGAAAGCAGCCACCAGGCAAGAAGGCCACCTACGCTAAGACATCCGTGATGGAAGCAAGCCCGAGCTAGTCGTCCTGAGAGGCTGAATGAGAATAACAGAGTGATACCCAGCCACCCCCACCGTTGTTGCCACCATGCCAGCCCAGGCTCCGACTGTGAGAGAAGACACCCTGGGCTTTCTAAACAGACGTGACATGGAGAACAGAGGAGCCCAGTCAACTATGAGTGTCAAAGCCTCAGACCTTTGGCCTCTGTCAAGCCCTCCCAGCTATCTTTAGCCTCGCAAGTCACCCGAGGCTCTGCTCTTCATGGAGCATAGATAAGCCATCTCGGGGGAGCCTTTCACAAATACCCAACTCAGTATTGTGAGCCTAATAAAATAGCTGCTATTTGATACCAGCGAATTTTAGGGTGACTTGTGCTGCAGGGAGAAATAAGCAGAACAGCTAGTAAATATCTTCCTTGGGTTCGTTCAGTCATCTCGCAATGTTTATTAAGACCCGTCCATTAGCACACGTGGTATTTGCTAACGCTGCCTACAGAAAGACAGTCCTGATTAAGAGAAAATGTGCTAAAATCTAGTAGCGATCTGTATCCCCAAGCATAGCGGTATTCCACTGTTACAGTGAAAAGCAACGTGTGTGTCTCCGCTTTCCACAGGTACCTGAGGTGTTATTATTGGGCGGTTCGGAGTTTAATTACCATCGGAGGCCTTCCAGAACCACAAACCACATTTGAAATTGTTTTTCAGCTGTTGAATTTTTTTTCTGGAGTGTTTGTTTTCTCCAGCTTAATTGGTCAGGTAAGTTGAGACGTGAATCCCTAGGTGCGTAACGCCGTCATTTTTGAAAGGCTAACAAGTCTTTATAAATTTTACAGAGGAAAACATTAAAATCTATCTGGTGTTTTTTTTTTTTTTAACTAACTTTCATCTATTTTAATGAACTGAAGGGGGATGCGAATGGGTGAACATTGCCTTTCAATTTTTAAACCATTAAATCTTTCAGAAGACCCATACACAATGAGCATCAGGCTAGACTCTCGGAGAAAGTCAAGTTTCTAAGTTAACGTCTTACTTGGAGTTTCCTGAAAACCTATAGAAGCTCTCTTTTTCACTTAAACTTCAAATATTGTCATAAAATCCCTAGGTTAAAATCAACTTCAGAGGTCATTTAAACCAGAGGCTACCAAATACCACCTAAGTTAATTTAATTAATAAATCATTGACTCATAAATGCTTATTATGGCATCTCCTTGTCCTTATTCCTAAGGACTCACAGTCTAGTAAGAAAGTAAAACAAATGCAGAAATAACTCCATTGCAAGGCAATTGGCATTTGCAAGGGGCAGAGCCCAACACCTTTGTGAATTCCTGGATTCGCAAGAAATAAAAAGCTTGACAGCATAACATCTTTAGAAGTTATACTTCGTTGGAAGGTACTTTCCATACAATATGTTTGAGAGCAAAAAGCCATGTTGAGATTTGTGTACTGGGTAAACAGTTAGACGAAATCAGAAACTGATTATTCCCACTGGATAAATGATTGGTTGTCACTCATTACGCTCGCAGTGGTTATGAATAAAACCCATGCTCTCACAAAATTTAGCAATGAAAAGTATTCTGTATAACATGTGATCACAAATAGTCAAAACTCAAGTCCTATATCCATGAATGTCAAGGGGCTTCTAGCCATGCTAAGTTTCAGAGGAGCGTTCGAAGGCTCTGTTTCAGATCAGAAAAAGGACGGCTTCTGGAGGTTTCATGGAGGAGAATGTATTGGCAACATCTTAAAAAAACAGATAGGATTCAGCAGTTGTAGACAGATAGCTCAGTCAGTGAGAAACAGTGTGTGAGGGATGCCAATGAAAAAGCACAAGACGTGTGTTTGAGGAAATACCTGACCGGCTAGAGGGAAGGACACCTGTAAATAAGGTTAGAGGTAAGGACGAGGCTCTGAATGTCAAACTAAAGATGCCGGACTTTGTCCTAAGAGCAACGGGAACTCGGCCAGGGGAGGATTTTGAACAAAGAAGAGATTTAAGGAAGATTAATCAAGATGCACTATGAATTAGAGAGATTACACTGTTTTAAAATATAGGTTTTATTATTATTTAGGGATGATGAGGTCAGCAGATCAGGAGGCCGTTGACATTGAAAAGATAGCTTGTCACACAGACAGATCCAGGAGGGGTCACACCCTGCCTAGGGGGCTCCACAGGGAAGCACCAGGGAAGGAGCTGGTGACGCAGGGTAAGCGGGTTCAAGATCGGCTAGTTTGGATAATTTCAGCAGGCTTTGGGGTGTGGGGGCTGGATCTAGTTGCCTGGTTCCTGGCCCTGGGGTGAGTGGGGCAGGTGGATAGTAGCCTGGAATACAAAGAAGGCTGTCGGTTGGGATGTGGGCTCTGGATCGCCTATGTTGCCGTGGAAGGATCACTCCCAGCAGCGTTGTTTGCTGTCTTTAAGAGCTAGCCAACTCTAGGAGGGGTAGTCCAGATATCAAAGCATCAAAGTACAGAAAATTTTAAAATATAGTTAATGCAGATCCTCAGGGATATGGCACCTTCAGCCCGAACACGGTAATCGAGTGGAGAGATTGTAAAGCAAACTCTATTGAGAAATATTTAGGCTTTAAGGTGAACACCAAGCAGTTAAAAATTTTAAGTATAAATTACCATAATCTTAATAGCTGGGGAGACTGCATTAACAGTGATTGAAAATAGGAAGCTGGCTTGTAGAGAAATGCAATTAATTTGAATATAAATGGCAAAACTCATATTATTTCGTGACTTCTCATAAAAATCTATGTGAGGTAGCCACAGCCCCTTCAATGTTTTCTCAGTTTTGTGGCTGAGAAAACTCCAGTTTAGAAAACTTAAGAGTCATCCCTAATTCATTCATGTAATCCAGATAGTGGTATGATAAGGCCATATAATATGGATGATAAAAATAGTAAAATCTAACATGCATGTAGCCCTTACTATGTTCAAGGCAGTTTTTACAAAATTGAAAAACTATGCCCAGCTCCGGTTAAATTCTGCTCAGACTAACAATAGAAGCATCCCCGGGGAAATTCAGAATTCAGGCCTTACCCCAGATCGACTGAGTCAGAATTTGCATTCTAATATGATTGTCAGGTGATTCACATGCACGTAAAACTTTGAAAGGGCTGCTTTATACACCACACCAAACTTGCCTTTACATCGAGTATCAGGTTCCTGCGCACACAGAGAACTCCACCCAGGACGTGATCATCGCATTTTAACTGCAATTTTCTGATTTCACATGCAACTCACAGAGACTGACATTTCCTTCCCGTCATCTGGGGCACACGTCCTCTTCACCCACACCACCAAAACCCAGCGTGGCACATAAACCACTCAGATTACTGTCACCACAAATTCTCGGCCCTCAACCCCGATCAATAATGATTTTAATTGTCCTTGCGTCCCAATTTAAAACTCTATTAAATCTCCCAGCCCAACCTCTAACATCTCAATGCTCAAGGCCCTCGGTAACTCAGTGATGTTCACCATCTGTCAAGAAGGGCTTAGAAAAAGGAGAGCTAGGAACTGAGGTTGGCGGAATATTCAGACTAGCCCTCAAGGAGTAAGCTGGACACTGAAAAAGGCATATCCAGTTTGACTCTCTGTGTGACTCCTCAGCACACACTTTTGACAAACAGAACTTACTAACTAAAAATGGAAACTGAGGAAGGCATCACAATCAAAGAGCCATTTAATCTAGACCTCAAAGAATGAGTCGTTTTTCCCTACGCAGAAAAGCCTCGGCTGCTGAAATGAATGAGCAACGTCTTAAGAGCGCGGAAGTGAGGTCCAGGTTTTCCTCCCTGTTATGAACCCGCAGTCAAAGCAAATTTACAGCCACTTGCTTCCCTCTATGTGAGAGGAAGAGTCGAGCTATATATCTTTTTATGTGCTGAGACCTTAAAGATCAGCTTTTAACCTAGAGTGGGTTTTTATGGCTGAGTTATAAACATCCAAGAACTAAAACCTGACAGTTCCTTAAGTATTGTCACGGCAGCAGAGGATGCTTCGGTCATTTCAGCACATTTCAGCTTCTGCTGAATCCTGTGCCTTAAGCATGATGAGATTTGATTTTATCTGTCTGAACAACACAAAGGGAAGTACAGAAGTTGCAATTTCACGATAAATCGAGCCTACAGAGCCAGTCACTGCAAAATCTATGAAGGATGCTTTCAACGCGAGACTCACCAAAATGAAGTAGCCATTCTGCCAGGTAATGGCTCCGCTCTTTTTGCACATTTCTTGCATAAGCACAGGCTGTAACACTTTTAAAATATCAACTAAGGTCTTTGCAGTAATATTCAAGTTTGCAAAGAAAGTTGGCGTGCCTGGATCCTCACAAAAACGTCACACGTTAGGTTAGGACTGGTTCCGTTTTCCTTATTGGGTCAGAAAGAGGATCTGATTTGCCCAATATTTTAGGTAAATGGTTGAAATGAGGCCCCAGTATCAGCGTGTTAAAAATCGAGTAGTCAGCATCAGAACGGGATGTGTCACGTGAGGACTCAATTCAATCGGGCTTATAGTGACTCTCCACTTCACCTTCCGGGTGTGGAGTGACCATATTTGTGGTTCTAATGGACGTTCTGGGGATTGAACCCAGGACCTTGCTCGTGCTAAGCATGCACTCTGCCACTGAGCTATACCCTCCCCCTCATATTTGTGGCTCTAGATGCAAGATGTCATTGGGGCAGCTACAGCCAATCAGAACAACTTCCGTGCCTGCATGGATCATACCGTCGCCTACATGAACACTTACTCCATCCCTAAGATTGTGCAGAATCGGGTCCGGACTTGGTATGAATATACGTGGGACTCGCAAAGAATGCTAGGTAAGCCTGGCAATGACTGACTAAATCCCCGTAAACCGTGTCCTATAATGAAAATCCTGTAAGGCAGAAGCAGAGACTAACTGAATCAGAACAAAAGACTGGGAAACAAGGAAATAATCTTTAATGCATTCATTTAATTCCATGGGATTTTTTTTCTTGACTATCCAGACATAATTTACTTGTTATGTAAATCCTGGAAGAACAAAGGCCAAATTTTATTCAGTGCCTACCAGATGCTAGATATTACACATATTTGCCTCATATAATCTTCACTGCCACCCCACCTCCGAAAAAAAAAAAAAAGAATTGAGAAAATTAGGTGTCATCAGTCCCTTTTAGAAGACAAGGAAATGGAGGCTCCTAACTGAAGAAATTGGCCAAGGGCGCAGAGTGCGCAAATGGCCTAAATGGAACTCAGAAGCACATCTGTTCTCCTCCAAACCCTTGCTCTCTCTGCAGTATCTGTCTCCTCCCAGAGCACAGCACTCAGAAGGCACAGCTCCTTCAGGTCACTTCCAGCCTGCCGCAGGGCACACACTCTCCTCCAAGAGACCCTTAATCATCCACGGTGTCTACTGTCAGTCCTGTAACACTGGAGTTAAAACATGTTTTTTACTAAAGGATCTAAAGTAAGTTAAAGATAAAGCGCTAGTTGACAATAACCAGATTCATCTTTCAGTTTGCACCTCACCATAGAAAAACAGGAATTCATGCTACTGAGAAGCCAAACAGGCTTCTGGCTCCAGGATGCAAATTACAAAGCAATTTCCAAATCACAAAGGTTCTGAAAAGCAGATGAGAACCACTGGCTGTTGATGGTAGGGTCTTCCTCCTTTCTGCCACTCGTGCGAGACTCCAGCCACAGGCTTAGAACCTCTTTTTGAATCTGAATGACCAGAGAACACATCTCTTTCTTGAGCACCCACAGCTCTGCGCGAGGGCATCCTCGGTGTAGGCGAGAACTAGCCCTCAGAAACCACGAGCTGTGTTTTTACAGAAAGGATGTTCATATTTAGAATCAATATTGGAATCAAAATAAGGATATAAGATAGAAATATTTTTTTTCTTTTCTAAATGGATGTAAGAAAACATCAAAAATTATCAACTCTCAGAAACCCAGAGTATACACTGTAGTCTAAGAATGGGCAGTGTTTTCGTGGAACATTTTACCAGCCTGAAGACCCTTCATTTAAGTCACACGTGGAAAAAGTCTTTAATGTATTCACAAGCTTCCCTGAGTATGAGCCAGTGAAAGCAATCATTTGAATGGACTCACTTAGCACATTTCTTCTTCAGAGCCCATCCCCAGCTCAGCCACCCACCAATCATGCACGAAGGAGCAAGCCGCTTACAGGCTCTCTGAGAGGCAGTTCTGCTTTAGCGTTTTCCTTTCTGGAAAGCAGGGATGAGAACACTTACCTTAGGGCTGTCATGAGGATCAAATGAGAGCGCGACAGGGCTCTGCAAGCCACCTGCTATGCTTTGCCAGCCCTCGGACGTCAGGGCTGGGACCTGCAGAATCAGAAGATAAGTTCTAGACCCTTTTCCCATCCCAGTTTGTCTGCCAGCCTTTGTCCTCTCATCGCTACACTTTACGTCTAAAGTTTCAGCAAACACAAACGTTCTGAATTATTCAGAACTATTATGTCACCAAGAGCGAACATTCTTCTTTTCTTTCACGAAAGTAATAGCGCTGTTGTGATGAGTCTGAACGTCCAATAGAAGTAACGAAAAGACAGACTGAGATGCAGCTGTTTATTTATAAAAGAGAGTTGGCATTTTCTTCCTGTCACTTTTCCTAAATGTTTCTTGAACGTTGGCATTTTTTTTCATTAATTATGCTGCTTTGTGGATTGACGTGTTTATCTTTGCGAAGATGAGTCTGATCTCCTTGAGACCCTGCCAACCACGATGCAGTTAGCCCTCACCGTGGACGTGAACTTCAGCATCATCAGCAAAGTCGACTTGTTCAAGGCAAGTGCTTTTCCAGTTCATAGAAGGACACCACATCAATTTCTCTGTAAACATCAAAGCTCTTGCTGTATATAGCATTTATGGGTTTTTTGAGGGGTTTTTTTTTTTTTTTTTTTTGCCTTGATGGTTTAACATAACCTGGAGAATTTATGAGAAATTAGAGTCAAGTAAACTATGGGTCTCTCTTCAGCAGATGACTTATTCTTTAAAAGCCTTCCTCTCCTAATTGGTGTCAAAGAAGAGTTCCTCAGGCTCCTCTTGCACGAATTTAAATATAATTAAATTCTCCAGCTCTATGTCTTTGCTACTGCATATGTCATTCCCCATTTGTGAACCAGCCCTGGCAACCCACGACAAGACAGTCCCCAGATTAGCTCTGGATTGGCCTGGCAATCAGAGAATCATGCCTAATTATGTCTCCTATTACAAATGCTTTGGGTTTAGATTTTTTTAGATGGCCAAATTCAAATTTAGAAGCCTTTTTAAAGAAAAAAACATATAAAGAAGAAATTTTTAACATTTTAAATGTTTTTTACTACCCTTTTTTTTAATTATAATTGATTTACAATGTTATGTTAGTTTCTGTTGTACAGCATAGTGATTCAGTTATACATATGTATATTCTTTTTCATATTCTTTTTCACTATACATTATTATAAGATATTGAATATAGTTCCCTGTTCTATACCATAGGACCTTGGCGTTTATCTATTTTATATATAGTAGCTTATATTTGCTAATCCCACACTCTCAATTTATCTCTCCCCTCACTTTCCCCTTTGGTAACCATAAGCATGTTTTCTATGTCTGTGAGTGTGCTTCTGTTTTGTAAATAAGTTCAATTGTGCCATCTTTTTAGATTCCACATACAAGTGATATCATATGACATTTGCCTTTCTCTGTCTGACTTAACTTCGCTTAGTATGATAATCTCTAGGTCCATGTTTACTGCTGCAAATGGCATTCTTTCACTCTTTCTTATGGCTGAGTAGTATTTCATTATATATATATAAACAACTTCGTTATCCAGTCATCTGTCAATGGACATTTAGGCTGTTTCCATGGCTTGGCTATTGTAAATAGTGCTGCTGTGAATATTGGGGTGCATGTGTCTTTTCAAATTAGAGTTTCCCCCAGATATATGCCCAGGAGTGGAATTGCTGGCTCATATGGTAAGTCCATTTTCAGTTTTTTTAAGGAATCTCCATACTGTTCTCTATAATGGCTGCACTAAATTACATTCTTACCAACAGCGTTACTATCCTCTTTGTAATCCATCGTACTACATGTAAGTTTTTCTCACTTAACACTTCATTCTGCGTGTGGCATCCACTGATTCATCTATTTAATTCATTCATTCAGTGAACATGTATTAAGTTTCTACTATGTCCCAGGCACCATTTTAGCCACTAGGAGTACAACAGTTGAAAACAAATAATTGCACACATGGAGTTTACATTCCAAAAGAGGAGGAAAATGAAAAAAATATATATAACATATGATAATGCTAAGAACAAAATCAAACAGATTAAGGAGGATGAGGGTGGCACTGGGCATAAGAGGTCGTCTCTGATGAAGTGCCGTTGAGCATTTATTCAAACAGAGGGCTACCGGAAGCAAGGGAGTGAGCCAGGCTGACACTGGAGAAGGAAAGCAGGGATGGGCAGAGACAGGATATTACAGGAGGGTGGGCAGCTGGAGCAAAGACAGAGTGATGGAAAGCAAGAGTAGTCAGAGGAAAACAAAAAACGAAGAGAGTGAGTCGGGGGCAAGCTGATGAAGGGCCTTGGAGGTTACTCTGGGTTGTGTTCTGAGATGTAGGAACCACTGAAGGTCTTGAGCAGATGGTGTCTTATTTGAGATCTGTTTGAAAGGGACTATTTTTCCTGCTGTGTGGAGAATAGAAGCAAGTGTGGAAGTCAGGGAGGTTCGAAAAAGGGTAATCAAAAGACAGAAATGAACTTATTTACAAAACAGAGACAGACTTACAGACATAGAAGACAAACTTATGTTGACCAGGGGGAAATGGGGTAGGAAGGGACAAATTAGGAGTTTGAGATTTGCAGATACTCACTACTATATATGAAATAGATAAACAAGTTTATAATGTATAGCACAGGGAACTATATTCAATATCTTGTAGTCACCTGTAATGAAAAGAATATGAAAAGGAACATATGTATGTGTATGTGTGACTGAAACATCGTGCTGCACATACTGACACATTGTAAACTGACTATACTTCAATTCAAAAAAAAAAGAAATTTACAAATCAATAAATAAAGGGAAGGTAACCATCTATCGAAGAGATGGTGGTGACCAGACCCAGAACAGTAGGAGCAGCATTAAGAAGTGGTGAAAACTGGATGTGTTCAAAGGGGGAGCCACGGTTTTTGCTGTGTAATTGTGTGAGGCGAGTGAGACAGAGCGGGAGAAAGGAATTCAGGAAGAAGTCAGGATTTAAGCTGAGGAGCAGGAAGAACCCAGATGCCATTTCCAAAGTAGGAATTTTTAGAGTAAGTGTAGGGTGATGAGGGTAGAAATAGAGTCTGTTAGGGGATGTGTCAGTTTGAGGTGAGAGACTTCAGATGGAATGTCATGTAGGCAGTTTGATAAATAAATCTGCGTTCAGGGGAGAGGTTCAAGCTGGAGCCATATCAGCATATTGATGGATTTTAAGCCAGGAGCTGGATGGGATTCCCCATGATGTAACTCAGCCAGAATGATATGCCTTGAAAACACATCACCGAGACTGTGGTGGGCAGGATGAAGATGCAGAAGCCGGGTGGCAAATCTCAGTGCTGGGTTAACTCAAGACCCCCGTAGGAAACTCGAGTTCTGTCCAGTATCATACCCAGGACTCTTCTCTTGACATATCCTGTTCTAAATGTCCATCAAGATCTTAATGAAAATATAAACCATGTGATTTTCAAATTGGCAGGTGACACAAAGCAAGAAGGAATCATTTAAAACGTGTTAGATTACAAGACTGGAAATTAACTGAATATTTGAGACAATGAGCAAAGCCGAGATTAACTTCCACAAGCATAAAAGTAAAATCTTGAATTTAGTCCTAAAATTAAACACTACAAATATAAAAGAGTAATAGTTTTGTAACTTTTTTTTAATACCTGGGGGTTTTAGTTGACCTCAAACTCCATGTGAGTCAACAGATTTATGTATATTAACCTAAATTTAAAATAATATTAGTTTCCTTGATTAGTTCAACTGCATCTGTATTAACAAATCTTGCAAATAACCAGCTTTAAGAAGGACTTTGACAAATTAGAGTATCTTCCAGGGGGTAAGAGGTAAGGGTTGAGTCTTGGACCAAGAACACAGTAAAAGGATAATTTTAGAAATAAAATTATTCTATAATAATACAAATCAGACTAATGATTGCTTCTGGTGGGGAAATGTGATGAAGATTTTGACTAGGGGGAGGCATGAGGGAACTCTGTAGGGTGATAGAGTTTTTCTTACTAGGGAAGTTCCACAGGCATCTGTCAAAATTGATCTCACTGTCCATTAAAATTTGCATATTTCACTGCATATAAATTATTCTTCCATTTTAAGAAAGAGTAGCTTCAAAAGGAAATGTGTAGATGTTGAGGATGTTTAATTATGGGGAAAAATTAATTCCAGAGAGGCTGAAGTTACATATCCTAATGTCTATTATAGGGACAAGGAATAAGACTGCCTCTATATTGTCCAGCAAAATGACACTCACCTGTAAACCCCGTTTTTGAACTGCAGACACATCTCCTGGAATAAAACATCCTTGGAGAACAAGGCTTTATCCTAACAGTCTTGATGCCCACAGGACACGGCACGGTCTCAGACATAGAATAGCGCTTAGTAAAGTCCTTAGGAAAGAAAGGAGGGAGGGAGGGAGGTGGGAGCGGAGAGGGAAGGGAAGGGAGGGGAAGGGAGGGAGGGGAGGAGACGGAGGAGGCACTGGGGCCAACTCCTGGAGATCAGAGGAAAGCAGTTTCCTCCTTGGAAAGTGGTTCCCAGTCCTAGTGGGAGGGCCACAGTGGACAGCCTGGTGAGGCACCAGCATCATGGACTATGTGCAAACAGTCTTCTGACCTTCTGTCAGGGAGCCTGGGAAAGGGAAACCTACCCTGGTGAACAGGTTCATCTAGATAAATGATTTTCATGCTGCCGCTTGCAATCCATTCAGGAATAGTGAATTCAATTAAATGAGTCACAACCAGCATAGAAACTAGAAGAGAAAAATATCAGTGTGCCTCACACATCAGTAAGGGTAAGTGTTTTGTTACAAAATTTTTGTTACTTATTTTTTAAATACACATATACCTACTTATGCATATACTGGGCACAATGTAAGTGTCTATGTCACTATAAGTTATGGTTAAAAAAGGTATGAAAGCCACAGGCTAAGTTATTTTAACAATATTTTTAAATGTTATGAAACTAGCTTAATTGAGAATAAGTGAGAACAGCTGGCTCTCTTTTAAAGAAAACAAAAGCTTTAAATTATATACTAATGACTTTCATAGAATGATCTCTCATCTGGGTGTTGTCAGTTTTCAGCCTCAGAGTTTTTTCCCTTTGTTTTTACATATATTTTTGAAATCCATTAGCTCAGCAACATCTGATTGAGAAAAAAAAGGTTAAATTGTCCCATCTTGCTAACATTGTACATAAACATAGATTCATTCCTTCCTGACACATCTGTTAAAGAGTAGTTCCTTCTAGAAAGAACCCATTTCCATTTATATCTCTGTTCAGTGAAAAAAATGAGTTATTTTTTACATAAAGCCAAATGAAGTAGAAAATGAACAGGTATGGAATGTTTCTACATTTATTTCTTTTCTAAATCTTACTTAGACAGTCTTAGTAGCTTTTACAAATTTGTTGTTTTCTTAGGGAGGAAATAGGCTGAACAGGGATTTTTATATCCCTACCTCATTGACTCATGTTGCCTCTGAATCAGTCACAGTTCATACCCTCAAGGGGCTGAGGCACAAAGCTCACGTGTGTGTGTGTGTGTGTGTGTGTGCATGCGTGCGTGTGCACGCATGCACCCCAACAACACTCAGGAGACTACAGAAGCCTCATTATCACAAGTGTGGGAAAATATAATGCATTCACAGAACAAGAAGTTCTCTAGACAGTCTTTTCAGCAAATGGTGTTGGGAAAACTGGACAGCAGCATGTAAAGCAATGAAGCTAGGACACTCCCTTATACCATACACAAAAATCAACTCAAAATGGATCAAAGACTTAAACATAAGACAAGATACAGTAAACCTCCTTGAAGAAAATATAGGCAAAACATTATCTGACATACATCTCAAAACTGTTTCCTAGAACAGTCTACTCAAGCAATAGAAACAAAAGCAAGAATAAACAAATGGGAACTAATGAAAATTACAAGCTTCTGCACAGCAAAGGAAACCATAAGTAAAACAAAAAGACAACCTACGGAACGGGAAAAAATTTTTGCAAATGAAACCGTCAAAGGCTTGATCTCCAGAATATATAAGCAGCTCATACGACTCAGTAAGAAAAAAATAAACAACCCAATCCAAAAATGGGCAGAAGACCTAAACAAGCAATTCTCCAATGAAGACATACAAATGATCAACAGGCACATGAAAAAATGCTCAGTATCACTAATTATCAGAGAAATGCAAATCAAAACTACGAGGTATCACCTTACACCAGTCAGAATGGCCATCATTCAAAAATCCACAAATGACAAACACTGGAGAGGCTGTGGAGAAAGGGGAACCCTCCTACACTGCTGGTGGGAATGCAGTTTGGTGCAGCCACTATGGAAAACAGTGTGGAGATTCCTCAAAAGACTAGGAATAGACTTACCATATGACCCAGGAATCCTGCTCCTGGGCATACATCCAGAAGGAACCCTACTTCAGGATGACACCTGCACCCCAATGTTCATAGCAGCACTATTTACAATAGCCAAGACATGGAGACAGCCTAAATGTCCATCAACAGGTGACTGGATAAAGAAGAGGTGGTATATTTATGCAATGGAATACTACTCAGCCATAAAAACTGACAACATAGCACCATTTGCAGCAACATGGATGCTCCTGGAGAATGTCATTCTAAGTGAAGTAAGTCAGAAAGAGAAAGAAAAATACCATATGAAATCACTCATATGTGGAATCTAAAAAAACACAAAAACAAAAACAAACAAAGCATAAATACAAAACAGAAACAGACTCATAGACATAGAATACAAACTTGTGGTTGCCAAGGGGGCGGGTGGTGGGAAGGGATAGACGGGATTTCAAAATTGTAGAATAGATAAACAAGATTATACTCTATAGCACAGGGAAATATACACAAGATCTTATGGTAGCTCACAGAGAAAAAAATGTGACAATGAATATATATATATATATATATATATATATATATATATATATATATGTTCATGTATAACTGAAAAATTGTGCTTTACACTGGAATTTGACACAACATTGTAAAATGATTATAAATCAATAAAAAAGTGAAAAAAAAAAAAGTTCTCTAGAACCAGAGCATGAGGTGACAACCAAAGATGAATTCTAGGTCACCTGAAGCCAGGCTGTGCATCCAATCCTATAGGCCAAGGAGTCTGGAAAGGAGGAAACCCACAGCCCAGATGCCAGGATTACAAAGACAAGAAATGGAATGCATTGAATAGACCAGAATATCCAGGGATAGCAAAGGAGGCTGACTGTCCACTGTTGAAGACTTCCACATCTTGAATTCTCCCTGGAAATGAATCTTCTGTATCTTTAAAAGGCAGGCAGGCAGGAGGAGAGAGAGAAAGAGAGAGATCTCACACCAAGACTGGAGGCTGACAGGCGTGCTTTGTGTCTTTCCCACCCTCAGGATTAGGGTACATCACACATCCTTGAAAATCATTTAACTCACAAATATCTAGTTTAAGATGCCCTAAAGGCTATTTTAGGTTGATATCTTGGGCCTTCAGTCAAAAAATCACACAAGGACTTTTGTCCATTTTGTCCACTTGTGAATGGGTACAGATGCAGGTGCGTTTGTTTGCAACACAGCAGTGGAGAATGATTCTATCCGAAATAACCTTGCTTCGGTTTTTCCAGAGACATAGGTCCGTTGCTTTCATTTTGCATGATATTCAATTTTTAAAACTTAGAAAAGGACAACGTGCTTATATTCCTTTCCTTTGAGCCTTGTAAAATGTGTTTTATATTAGTGGAACAGTGAGTGTCCTAAAGCTTTAGCAAAAGTTATGTAAGTAATGCTGGAGCAGCATAAATTATAATACGGACAATGTCGCATGAAGGTGGCCCGTACTGTCCATGATCTTTCATTCTCAACACTGTCACCATATACCTTGTTATTCCCTTGCATGGCCCCTGTATTAGTCAGGGTACTCCAGAGAAATAGAATCAATAGGATTTGTATATATAGAGAGAGAGAGATTTATTTTAAGGAATTAGCTCCTGCAATCCTGAAGGCTGGCAAGCCTAAAACTTTCAGGACAGACCAGCAGGCTGGAGCCCCTGGGAAGTGTTAGTGTTGCAGCTCCAAAGGGAGCCTGGAGGCAGAATTTCCTCTTCTTCAGGAA
This sequence comes from Camelus dromedarius, assembly GCF_036321535.1. Taxonomy (NCBI): domain Eukaryota; kingdom Metazoa; phylum Chordata; class Mammalia; order Artiodactyla; family Camelidae; genus Camelus; species Camelus dromedarius. The sequence continues at coordinate 21,902,304 of NC_087465.1, read as the reverse complement.
CTTCAGACTCTTTTTTTTAAGGCCTTCAACTGATTGGATGAGGCCCACCCACATAATAGAGTATACCTCGCTTTACTGAAAGCCTACTGATTAAATGCTAATCTCATCTGAAAATGCCTTCACAGTGACATTGAGGCTTGTATTTGGCCAAATATCTGAGCACCTCTCCCAGTTGACACATGAAGTTAACCATCACAACCCCCAAGCATTGTTAAGCTGCATGGAATATAATTAAGCCAAAGGTAAGCAATCAAGCTCTTGCTAAACCCAAATTTTAAAACTGATACCTGACTCAGTGGGGAGGGTATAGCTCAGTGGTAGAGTGCATGGCTGAGCATGCATGAGGTCCTGGGTTCAATCCACGGTACCTCCATCAAAAAATAAATGAATAAGCCTAATTACCTGCCCCCACCATAAAAAAAAATTGATACCTGACTCTTCTCAAAAATAATAGCTACTATTTATTGAGTTCTGACCATGTGCTATGGTGTATTATCTGCTTTGTTACCCTGTCTCAATTCCCACAGCAAGCCTCTGAGAAAAGTATTACTAACCCCATTTTACAGAAAAAGCAACTACTTACCTGACTGAGGCCAAAGAGCTGGAAGCAGTGAGACAGGGTTTGCACACAGATTTTTTCTGACTCCGCAGTCTACAAATGTAACCACTCAGTGATGCCACCTTTCAGTTCCCCACCAGCCCTGTCTGGATAAGTGATAAGTTCCTAAGAAATTTCCCAAGGGTCAAAAGCAACGTAAGCTCAAGGCCCCCCTTTGGCGATTTTCACAGACTTAGACTTGACGTGTCGGTTGGTTTCACACCCAGAGATCTAAATTCATACACCCTTGGCTACTCTTCTACTAAGACAAGACCTTGAATCTCACGTGGTATCTCCCTCTTAATCAAAACGGGTAGAATTAAAGTCATAGAATTTCACTAAAACTTTGCTTCAATCATTTGTGGTTAATTACTAAGAGTTGCTGCTTCTACGTGGTGTAATCAGAGTTTCTAAGGAGCTTAGAGATGAACAGTCATTTTTTAAAATTTTTTTCACAAAAATGGCTTTCTTTCTTGCTGATTGGATGTTTTTCCAGTCCACGGTCAAGTATTAAGCTAATAAATAGTGGTTCATTTCTATGAGGCCAGGAAACTTCCCCTCCTTTCTGATGACTTATTATTTTGATTTTTTTTAAATATGTTTTATCAAATTAAATGCTAGGAAAATCAGTTTGCCTGTACAGCTTAATGACCAGAAATGGGAGAAAATTTAATACAAGTTCTGTTGCGCCACCTAGTGTCTAGAATTAAAATCGCATCCTTTAGAAACTGAAAAAGAGCCCACGGCTGAACGGGAGGAAAACAAGGGACCCAGAGCCACCAAAGTGAGACACCGGTTGTCAAGGAGAGCACAGTGTGTCCCACTGCTTGCTGCCCTGGTGAAAATGCAGAACCCGTCCCAGACAAGACACCTCACCGGGCCCCGTGAGCCGCTGTGACTATGTGGCGGGTGGCGCCTGGGAGTGCAGTGATGTCAGTGGCGAGCAGGTGCGGAGGGAGTTCTGTTTGTGAGTGACCGAGCCAGGAGTGGGAGGCGAACGGCAGGATTATTTCCACCCGTCACGCACGGCTCCCCCGGGGTGACCACCTTCATCAGGTGTCGCGGTCACATATTTTCTCCCAAGGGCTTGAAATTGGAGCATTTCGGGAGACTTAGTACATTTCATTGTTTTAACTTTATTTTTAACCCTGGTGGTATCAGTAATAAAGCAGTGTTGCTAGACTTTTAAGTATGTTAAACAGTAAGCTTATAGCCCAGATGAACTCCATTCAGCTACATCCCAAGAAGTTACTCTGTCTAAAGCCCTAGTAGGGTACCCGACGTAAACCCTGCTTTCCAGTGCTTCCCAGGAAGATGGGGAAACTCTAAAGAAACATCCTTGAGGTAACATCCTTGGTTGTTGTGTGACTCAAAATATACAAAAGTGCTTAGTAGAAATACCTCGGCCACAGTAAGTTACATTGTTATTATTACCCAGAAATAAAACATTCAATCACAGGGGAGTTTCCACACAGATCAAGTCAGCGTGTGGCCCTGCTTGATCATAGGATGGTGGATTAGATTTCTCCTTAGGGTTCCATCCAACTTGTGATTCCCAGTTTGGCTATGTGATGCTGAAGCTCCTAGAAAAATAGATTATGGTCAGCTCTCAAGGACAGCGTATGGAGATGACTTTACCAGTGTTTGCAGATTTTAAGCTTTGGGTCCAATATCACTTAAAACTCAGTAAGTTATGACATCACAGTTCCTTGCAAATTATTTATGCCATTAGACATTGTTGCTCCCAACAGCTACATTCGGTAGCTATTGACAATGACTGACATGGTCAATAGCATGGGCAGTGGATGCAGGATTCCCTGCCCTGGACATGTCACCCATCCCCTGCTTAGTGGGAACGGAGTTTAAGAAGGGGCACAGCCTGGGCATTTATAATAAACAAGGCTGAGCTGAGAAAAGCCCTGAAGGCTGCTGTTTATATGAGAGTGACTTAAAGTCACAGTGAGTTATTTATTACCAATAATATCTTAAGTTCAGTTTCGAAGAACTTAAGCAGGAATGAGACTAGAAATGAAGACATCCTTCAAGACTGAGAAGGTAGGGATCCAAAGATAAATGTTACCAACTTCACAATTGTGTTCAGAGCTTGCCAGTGTGAAGAGAACTTCCTAGGATCCATCATCTAAAGTATAGGTTATGTTTTAAATAAAAATAGAATTTCTCCCAACTCCATTTCAATCTCCAGAAGCCTTATTCAAATCTGTAACAGAGTTTTGATACAGCACTGAATTTCCCATTGTTGAAAATGGAATAATCTCCAACAACTTCATTCTATATACATCAGCCCATATTTATTTAGTACCTAGCATGCCCCAAGCCCTGGCAAGACCCTGGGTATATGGAGTGGCTCAGAATGTAGATTAAACACACACACGTACACACACACACACACACACACACACACACACTCTGGTGAGTCTCTCTCTGACACCTATTGCATGTGTGACCTTAGGGAAAGACAATAGACTTCCTCAGCCTCCTTTCCCTCATCCAAAATCAAAAAAAGGTTAACAATAAACTATTCAATGCCAAGCACCACAGGGAGGTTGGAAGAATTAAACAGGCACAATTTAATACAAACATTGCGTTAATATAACGTTAACGTTGACACTTACACAAGTACTCTCACTTTATAGAAAAAGGGACATTCATGGAACAATGACCGCGTTCTTTCAGAAATGTCCCTAACTACTTCTAGAAAGGAAATGGAGCTGCATTATGAAGAAAAAAATGCTCGCCCTGGGATGTCATTCTTTTTGATCATACAACAATGGACCAAGGTGTATCTCAAGAAAATAATCATTTTCGGCGCAGGAGGAGATAGTTCTTCTCAAACGCCTCATAAAATTTAACGACTTCCTAATGCAGACTTGATTCCACTAAGCCAGGATGCGGAAGGGAAGGATCTAACCCTAAATCATGGCTGCCCCAAGGCCCCTGGCACCTGGCCATCAGGCACTCATTAGGGGACAGAATCACTTCATTGATGAAGCTTAAATGGTAATTTTTTATTATGCACAGCTGCTATGTTCCATTTACATGAATTAATACATTTTCTACACAAGTGCGCTCGTAAAAATTCATAGTTATAATGGTTCAGATGTTTTTCTCTGAGAAAATCCAAGCTCTAAGCTAACAGCCCTCCATGTGAGTATCTGGGCATTTCTACTGAGGAAAAACACTAATTGCTTGCTAATCTGTCTTAGGGCTTATCCCCTAGTTTGGTCCAACACTTTCCAATAACTGGGTTTCCTTTGTAGTGCTGTCTGCCGGTGAGCTAACCTGAAGGGCGGAAAACAAAAGATAAAATATGCTCCTTCTCAGAAAAGGATTTTGTTCCCAAGAATGATCTTGGGACACATGTCTTACTTTATTTTTGTCAATGTTAACACAGGTTATAGCTGAAGCCTCACCAGTCCTTCTCCACAGTTCCATTGTCCTTTCTCCCACCCCAGAGGTGGTCACTAAGGTGATTTGAAGGGTATCTTTCCAATCCTCATTTTTATAATTTAATTTTTTTATCTGTATAATCATCAATGACATGCAGTATTGTTCTGTGTAGTCTTTTCATAGCTGGAGTCATACTGAATATATTCTATACCTTGCATTTGTTCAGACCAGGTTATTTGCTGAGTTCAATCATATCGAAAGAGAGAGAGAGAGAGAGAGAGAAAGGACTGGCTTCTTTCTTTTAACCGCTCTGTGGTATCGCAGCCAATACTTTTTCAATATTTTTATCCATCTACAAATTGCCATCTTGTTGTTTCCACCTTTGTGCATTTATGGAACTATCATAGGAAAACAAAACTTTAAATCATGAATAATTCCTATGAATACAATTTAAGACAGTTGGGAATTTTCATCAAAGTTCATTCCAGCAGGAATTATTCAAGGAATGGAAACTTAATTTTGGCCTAGAGATTATAATTACAATTGTAAAAATTAATGCCAAAAAAATCAAATTGTGCCAATGAAAATAAATGTAAGTGGGTTTTTTAGATCCTGTTTGTGATCATTTGCAGGGTTATTCTTCTCCATGGATCTGAAGAGTGTTAGCTTCATTGCAGTGATACTCCAGACACGTTTATGCTTAAGAACTCCCAAGTATATATCTAATGAATTGTGTCTACTTTCTTGAGGGTGTGAGGTCCTAAGATCAATCTAAAGGTTTGCTCTTTTTTCTAAGAGAGTTCTGAGTGATCAGAACACAGATTTCTAAAATGAAATTACCCTAAACCAGTGATAGTGTTAAGAGAAATAGGATGCCTGAGCCATATATTTAGAGAATTTCTTACCAAAATAATACTTTCTAGAAATACATTAATATTTGTTACTTGCTTTGGCAAATATTGTAACTGATGAGATAGAAAGGATAAAGCAAAGATAAATAAAAATTACACACTTTGCACAAAATGAACATATAACAAGGAAAGAAAAGGCAAATTTTCTCTACCTAAAAGGACTTGTGTGCGTCTTTGCAAATACAAATCAAATTCATCTTCAAATGACCTAAATGAGCTCCTTCTTGCTGCTGCCTCTCTTTCCGATCCCCACTCCCAGGCAGAAGTAAAGCCCCCGCCTCTTAACAGTTTTATAGGTATTTACCTGGGATGGCTTATGAGTAACTTCTACCGCCAATTACAGCTTTCCTGTTTACTCAAAACATCATCCCAACTAGACTTATTCTCTTGCATCTTTGATTGCACCAAGGGTTCAAAGACTTGCTCACAGCAGCTTCTCAGCACACTTGTTGAACTGTGTTAAGGAGGTACTCCTGTCGGCCTTGGGCTTTTGTTCCTACCCTGGATAACCAAAAGCTATAGTTTCTCAAATAAATTTTTAAAATTCTGACTTCAAGTTCATCTGAATGCTTCTCACCAATGGCTACTTGAAGATACTTCAATCACAAATCATTAACTTTCCTTATCAGTGAAGCAACTGCCATGTCTGAATTTCATATGGATCTAGGTCAAGTGTTTGCTCCGGAAGTCATTATGGAAAACTGGTGATTGCTCAAGGAATGATTATCCAATCCACACACTGTGGGGAGGCCCTTTGCTTTTCTGCCTCCTTCCTCTGCTACTCTCTAGGATTAGTTCTCTGCAAAATAATAATTCTCCTAAGGGGTGGGCAGGGCCAACCACAAAAGGAAAGCTGCTATGTGTTAACAGCTCTGGGAGGAAAAACTAAAAATATTCAGTGAAAGCAGAAGATTCAAAATCATGACATAAAGTGAGATTTTTTTGAACCATCTATAGATTTTTTTAGCCTATCATATAGATAAATTGTAATTATTTAGACAGAACAGAAATACAGACACGTGTTCTAGCAAATCAAACGTGTTTCTTACACTATTAAAGTGGATATAGACAGTCAGTCATTCACTCAACAGATATTGCTTTTCTATCTCTTTGTACAGTTGCCCTGCCTTTAAGAAGACGATAATTCAGTTGGAGAAGAAAACATACAAGCTTGCAAAGTTAAATAGTAATATCTAACAAAAGTATGCAAGATGTTATAAAAAAGAAAAATATTCAGCAAAGACTTTTATGTCAGCATTAATATATAAAAAATCAATGATTATTATTTTCACTATTCACATAATCTTTAATAGCTATCAGTAATTAAGCATTATGTTAAACTTTACATGAGTAAAATTTTACCATTGAGATAAGTGCCATTTAACCATCATACTATAAGTATTTTTTTTCCTACATTTTGGGTTAAGACAAGTCTTATATCCACTGGCAACTAATAATTTTGTGTTAACACAGACAACACCTATGGCTGTTTATTTCCATTGCATTTTGAAATCATTTGAGATATTGGCCTTTGAGCTGCATCTATAAGGATTATTTTTCTCTTTATTATTTTTTATTTAGGGTTGTGACACACAGATGATTTACGACATGCTGCTAAAATTGAAATCCATTGTCTATTTACCTGGTGACTTTGTCTGTAAAAAGGTGAGTGTGTGCTATTTTTCAAATGCATGACTAGTAGATATACCTGAGGAGTTCAGACATAAGAAAATGGTTTAAACAATTTGTTGGTGAATTCCACGGCGTAGAAATAATCATGAGATACAATTCTGTAAGACAATAATGTATTCTCAGGTTTCAAAACGGAACCAGACAGTATGGATTTCATTACTGATAGGATATAAGTGTGGGTGGTCTGAAAAGTTGCCTTATGTAAATGTAAATCATCAGTCATCACACCCCATTAATTCCAAATATTTAAAGTGGAGGAAAGTGAAAGATAGATCCGTCCTTTTAATGTCTTCGGCAAACTATCAGTTATTTCCATTCAGCTCACCCAGCCAGTGGATAATCAATGCCACATTTTTAAAAATTTTACTGTACTTTTTATGACTACAAAAGTAATACATGTTCATTGTTTTTTAAAATGGGAAACACATAAAAGGACTGACAAAAATTCCACCATCCAGAAATAACTACCATTAATGTATTTCAACCTATCTTTTTCTACTGATTGATGGGTAGTTGGAGCTTATTTTATGAAGTTGGCATCATACTGTATTTATGTTTGAAACTTGTTTTGTCATGCCACAATATATCATATGAACATTTTACATATTATTAAGTCATCTTCTAAAACCTCCTTTTTCAACACTGCATAGTATTCCAGTCTATGTATATATCCCAACCCATTTCCAAATGTTTCCTTATAAACAAACTTTAAAGTGAAAAAAATTATAAACAACTCTAAAGTGAACATTTTTGCACATCTCTGATGGCTAACTTAAGGAGGGAGAGAAGGAATACATAAAACCTTGGGTTTTATCTCTTGAGATATTAGATCAATAATGAAGTCAATAATCAAAATAAAAAACAGAGAAAGATGAGCAGTTCAGAGAAATGAGAGATGATCCAAAACCCTGGGGGGTTCACATGCAAGTGAGGGTTAGAAGCACTGATGTCATTCCAAAATAAACTGTTAAGGGTTATGGTAGAAGTAAAGTGGAAGGACATGGAGCAAGGACACTTCTGCACTGGGATACTGGCAAGATTTCCTGGAGAAGATGCTATTCAAGCTAAGTCTTTAAAAATGATTCAGCATGAACCAAGAAGAAGAAGAAACAGGCATTCCAGATAGAGGAACGAATTAGCATGAGCTAAGGCAGAAAGGAAGCAACTGTGTCTTCAGAAGGAATTTACAGAACTACAATAATTCAAAAGTTAGAAAACTTTAGCATCATTTATTCAATGAAACTCAATAAATAATTTTGAAATGCTATGGGCCACGCACTATGCTGGGTATTGGACATAATAAGCAGTGAGCAAAAAAAGGATAGTTCTCCTCCTCCAGGGGCTTACAGTCTAATACCAGGGCATTCATTTCACAGTGTACATCAGTATCACCTGAATTTGGAAGTCTGGGCTCCATCCCTAGCAATTCAATTGGTCTGGGTGGAGCCCACATATCAATATTCTTTAAAAGCTCCCAGATGATTCTAAAATGCAGCCAAAGTTGGGTATCACTGAGCTGATGGAAGAGTCAAACAATAAATAAATGAAATTAAATAAATGCCTAACTCCAAAATGTACTAACTTCTATAAAGGGAAAATGGAATTTTCTAGGGGTGTGTGTGGTGGCAAAGGCACTTAGATTTAGATAGGGGGGTCCAAAGGGGGAAGATTTTTGGGTTGTCAAGCATGATCTTTGTGAAACTCTACAGAGAAATAGTTTTTCTGTCAAAAAAAAAAAATGGAGAGGACAGTATTTTAGATGAAGACTTGGAGCCATGAGGTAGGACAGAGCTGGACATATTCAAGAATTGGAGGCAAATGATCATCTGGGATAATGATGGAAGACAAAGTCTAACAGAGTGAAAGACTTCAAGGCATCCAGGTGGAGATACTTAGTAAGGAGGTGGGTGTCAGTCTAGCCCATGAGAGAGGTTAGAACTGGAGGTAGATCTTTGGGAACTGGTTTATAATGGAAACTGCCTGCATAAAAAGCTGAAAAAGAGGTAAAAGAAGAAGGTCAAGGTTGTAACTCTGAAGAATACCAGTATTTATGCAGGAGGTCACTGAAGAACCACCAGAGAGAGCAATGAGAAGGAACCATCAGAAGTAAAAAAAAGGAAAAATGGAGGAGAGATTGTGATACAATAGAAACCAAGAATATACAATCCCCTACAAATTAGCCCAGATTAAAAGTAGACAGATCGGTGATATGAAATCATTTCCATCAAAATGGGAAATAACAAACCACTGTGCAGTTTAAGGACCCCTTTAGGGCAGTGATGCATTTGGAATGACACAGCCTTAATTCACCAAAATGGCCTTTCAGCTTGCTCCAATAGCAGCTAGGGCTGAAAACCGAGATAACTCACAGAGACTTTAGGATCTGTGCCCCCAAGCAAGGAAAATTTGCTTAACAAAGTGTGAAATGCAGAGTGGATGCAGCCTTCTCATTGCTAATTTCTTCCTCACATCACATTCATCACTCAATAATAAAACCAGAGCAGTGAACCCAAACGAGAGAGAAAAAGAAGAAGCAGCAGCAGGGGAGGAGCAGAAATGAAAAGCCACGAGACTCCAAACCACATTCCCTCGTTTCTGTTTTTGAGAAGGGATTTAATTAATAGTAGACGTGGACAGAGATGAAAAGTTGTTACTTGACCAGATTTTAGACAGCTGAATTCAGCTTTGGGTTTTTGCTTTATCATTTCCACAAATCCTTGTAGGAAAGGGGAAGGGGAAAAAAAAAAAAAAAAAAAAGAACATTTTCCATTGGAAGTTGTCTAAATAATTGAAGAAATGGCAGGGCTAGAGACCGAGTTTGCTGACCTAACCCAATCCTTGAAATGGCTCCTAAACTTAACTGAGTGGGTATCTTGGTAGCTTGGACTGTTTCAAAGAGTAGTGGGGAATTTACCCAGGATTAATTTGCAAGAATTAATGTGAGTTTCGTGATGCCCCCACGAGCCTTGGAAAAAGCCTTCTACACTGGACCCCCATAAATCTGAAGTACTCTAAGGGTTACCCCATTGCACATAAAATGCTTGCATTTCTACACTTTCTCCAAATTAGAACATAAACCAACCCCAAGAGCTTGGTTTGATCTTATTTTGCACATGCTGGCAGGCCCTGCCCTCTAGGGAATGCCTACTTCATCTGAACGCTAATTAAACTTGCAGGAAAGTCTTAAATTAGCCTAGAAATATGCAAGAAATAGTGGAAGTTTTGGTTCGGTGATTATGCCAGATCTCCTTGGAAAATTACTGAAATGATCATTAAAAAATAATTAAAGGTGCCGAACTATATTTAAGCACCCATTATGGACTTCTACGTCCAGTCAGTTGTAATAACTGCCTTTGAAAAATCATTCCAGTTCCTTGAGAATTACTTCATGCAAAGAATTAAGGAATATGACCCTGTGCTAATCATTACTTCCTAGAGCATCTCTTGGAAAACTAATTTGCAGACACTTTCTTTTATTTTTAAAATAATTCACAGCTATTTTATTGGCTTTAGAGCGATCAGTCTTGATATTGGATTCATCATTAGATACAGTCTATTTGTACATAAAAATTATATAGTCCGGTAACATAGGTATTGCTAGTTCTGACTGCTGTCATCTGCAGCCTTGTAAGTTTGCTTAAGACACTTAACTTTTCAAGCCTCCGCTACCAATGCTTAAATAAGAGTAATAATACCTTTCCCATTTGACTTCACTGGGAATTTTGCAAGAATTAAATAAGTTAGTATTTATAAAAATGTTTTACAACCAAAAAGTAACATGTTCTCATGGAACAAACACAGACATTAAAATTAGGAGCAATGTGAAATCAGATATTAAGATTTTTAAAAATACTTTGCAAATGCAAGATGTATTAGCGTTGATTTTATGGAAATAACTATAATCACACCCATCTGCATTGGAATTTCTACTTGGATCTATGTTTGAGAATAAATATACGTTGAATAGTCTACACAATGCAAAATTTAAATATATTTTTTGCATTGCTCACTTAGGAGATGTGCATTCTAGCTTTCCTTTGGCTTCTAATGAGTGTCATGGGGCATTGGTTATTCAGCCAAATATTGACTAGTTAGCCAATCTGTGCCTTTATTTTTCATTCTGTAGAATGGACATAATAATACTTACTCTAACTCCCTGATAAAGGCCGTGGGGAGATAAAATGAGAATTTTAGTGTCACAGATGTTAACCAAGAGGTGGTCTGAAAACTTTAAATTTAACCTAAAAGTTGTCATATGATAATAATTAATGTTTAGGAAAATAACCCTTGGTATTAAAGGACTTCAAAACTTCCCAGAGAATGGTTAAATTATAAATCATTCATAAATGGGTGCTCCTGTCATAATCCCTCTGCTCAGCTCTGGAACCAAGTAGACATTGTGGCAGCCATCACTGAACTGTAATCAACAGTGTTTAATCCTAAATTAATTTTAGTGTATTCTGATCCTTTGAAAGTATGGTTAATGAGAATATTTGATGAACTCAACCCAGTCCTCTCCTGAACCACGTATAAGAGAATTTATTGCTCTTTGAGCTATTTTTTATAGCTCAAAGTGATCAAGACTCAACTCACTAAGACATGTAGGTACTGTTATCCAAGAACAGTTTGCCTAATAATAATAATAATAATAATAATAATATAAACTGGCTTATTTAGAGTTACACACAGTTTTTCTTGACCCAAGTGCCATTTAGATCTCTTGTAATGTTTATTCTTTTTGGATCCTGGAGTGAGAAGATGTGTTCCCAGGGTCTCACAACCACCTGTTAGTTTGGTGATTTGCATGACTCAACATAAAGTTATATTCATCACTTAAGATTTATTATAGCAAAGCATACAGTGCAGGAACAGAAAGAAAAAGGAATGCACAGGCAAAGACTAGAGAAATTAGGTGCAGGCTTCCTAGGTCCACTTCTGAGAGGATCCCATGGATGCATTTTTATCTCCCACTGTGGACCATGGAGACAAGGGCAAAATATCTCCACTTAGGAAAGCTCATCTAAGTCTTGGGGTCCAGAGTCCTTAAATGGGGCTGGTCACATAGCTGCATGCCCAGCCATGGTTCAGATTCCAAACCAGATACCAAGGGCACATCATAAACCTTGGTGTTTACATTAAACAGTGTTGACAGCCTGGCACATCCAGCCACACTGCCTGAGGCATACAGAATAACATCATTAACCAGTGGCTGTGTAAACAATGCAGGAGTTTAGTTCTTAGGGCTTGAACAAGGGTCATTGCCCTGGTTCCCGAGTCCCCAGAGATAAGCAAAAACTGAGTAAAACAACCTGCTGCATTAACACTTCCCTCTCAAAATGGAGCGAGAATAATCGCTTAACGGTCTCCTGTGCCCCAGTTACTAAAATCAGACCTCAGTGCTATAGGCAGAAGAGCAGAGTTGACTTCTGAATGACTGTAACTCATGCTCTTTGGATAAACCAAGCAACTTCCTCAAGGCATAGCAGTGGTCACCTAAGCCAAGGTGACCATGCTTACAATTTGTTATTTCCTCTGCCCATGCGCATTCCTGACACAACGTGCTGATACTCACAGAAATATTTGCACCTGTCCAGTGATGGCCTGCAGTGCTGACATGGCAGAGAGGACCACTTTCCTAATAATTTCCTTTCACATGATGCATCCAGCTGTCCATAACTGCCTCGGGTCTTGAGATAATTACTTTTACTCTGGTGTTCTTTGCTTTCTTCATTTGTACTTATTTCTCTGGAAGAGCTTACATTTCTTACTTTGGGAGATAATTGCCATTTCCTCTTTCCATCTGGCACCTAGGGAGAAATTGGCAAGGAAATGTACATCATCAAGCAAGGAGAAGTCCAAGTTCTCGGAGGCGCCGATGGTGCTCAAGTTCTGGTTACTCTGAAGGCTGGGGCAGTGTTTGGAGAAATCAGGTAACTGAAAGACACCTTGTAAATACTGAAGTCTGTCATTTGTCATAAAAGAAAAATCTTAGGTCATAAAATAAGTAGAGTTGCTGCCCAAATTTATCAATGGTTTGAGTGTACTGACAGCATTGGTAAAATAAGGATTTTCTCATTTCTACTCACCCCTTCCCTTCCCCCAAAGACCTAGCTCCCTCAGCCCTGTAGGCGCAGGATTTAGGTCAGTGCCTGGCAGAAGGTGCTCAATATATGTTGAATGACTATGTGAGTGAGTGAATGATGAAAGAAGAGACTGGGAGAGTTAGTTGTCAAATTGTTGGAAAACTTGAATGCCAACTAAGACAGTGGTTTCGAGTAGGTGAGTGATAATGATTATTGTGGTGGAACCAAATTGCCTGAGTCCACATCCCAGTACTGCCACTTGCTAGCTTTGTTCCTCTGTCACTTGACCCCTCTGTTCCTCAGTTTCCTCATCTTAATAATTAGAATAACAATAGTGCGTATCTTGGAGGGTTGGTAAGTGACTAAATTCATTAAAAGCACTTAGAACAATGTCCAACATCTATTGAGAGCTCAGTAGGTATGAACCATTGTTATTACTATTTCCTGTTGGCCAGTATTGGGATACGTTTATCCTACAAGTAAATTCCCAAGAGCAAGATCACAGTCATCCCTTAGTATCTGCAGGGAAATGCTTCCAGGACCCCCTCTGACACCAAAATTCGCCAGTGCTGAAGGCCCTTATGTGAAATGGCATAATACAGTCGACCTTCGTGTCTGTGGGTTCCTCATCTGAGGGTTCCACATCCCAGGATTCAACAAGCTCAGAATTCAACCAACCCGATTACACAACCCGTATGCAAATGCACAAGTCGTGAGTATAGAGGTCCAACACTACAGACGGCAAATGTAAGCATTTTGTGGGTGAAACATTCCATATGCATTATTGTATTTAAACATATTATGTGTTCATTCAGTAGACATGTATCAAGTGCCTGGAGCATGCTAGATTTCAGGTATTGCTGTAAACTTTGGGATATACTGTGAAGACAGTGAACAAGAGCTTACAGTCTTGTGGGCAAAACCTGACAATAAGTAAGCAATTAACTAGACGAGATAAATCCACATTGTAGTAACTGCTATGGAGGTACAGATGGTTAAGAAAGTGACTGGAGATGCTACCTGACATGCAGTGGCCAGGGACAACCTCTCTGGACAGATGATATTCCAAGTGAGACTTGAGAGAGGAAATGGAGCAGCCAACCGGAAATGGAGGAGGGGCCTCCCAGATGATGGAAGAGCGAGTGCAGAGGCCCAGCGGTAAGCAAGGCTGAAAGACACAGAGGTCAGTATGGCTGGAGCTCGGTGAATACAGGGCACTGACGGGAGACGAGGCCAAAGAGGTGAGCAAGAACCCAATTATACAGGTGTTTTAGGTCGTGGTAAGAAATTTGTATTTTATTCTAAATACCAATGGATGCCAGTGGAGGATTGGGGCAAAAGGATGATACAATTTGAATTATGCTATTAAAAGACCACTCCAACAGCTCCGTGGAGACGAGGCAGTAGAGGAGCAAGAATAAAACAGAGGAGATCAATTATAAGTCACTGGCCGTGACTCAGGTGAAAGATGATGGAGTCTTGAACTAGACCGTTGGCTCTTAAGGTGAAGAGACGAGTGCGCTGTTAACATATCCATTTCACAAGTAGGAAAATTGCAGTTCCAAGGGGTCAATTATCTTGCCCAGGATAACATAGCTAATAAGTGGAAGGGATAACATTCAAACATGCGTTTCATGGCTCAGAGTCCAGTGATCTTTCTACCACTCCACGGAAGAAAGGTGTTCATCCAACCTCTGATGTCAGAGCTGCTAAGAAGTTATCTTCAGGGTTCCAGAGAGACGAATAATTTCAGATGACTTCATATTAGCATAATTAGCATTTCCATAGAGAGTTAAAGACTTATTTTTCGGTTGACAATGTGGCTTCTTTTTTTTTTTTTCCCCCTCCTTGCTTAAAGCTGGATGGGCTCTCCTGTGAGGGTTCTGCTCTGGGGCAGTGGTGGAAACACATCTCAGTATGTCCAGACCTGGGTGTTCTTTGACCATTTTCTATTGCTTCCTTACTGGGAGTCCTTGCAAAAGTGATTTAATATTTGAGTGACTTAATAATCACTGTAATCTTCAAGGTCACAATACACGCAAGTCTAATCTAAAACATTGCAGATTTTAATTAAACTGATCTCTCCCAAGGGCTGAGTGCTCCCTAAAAAACCAAGCTTTATAAATACAAGTATGTTAATTGCTGGTGTTACCATCACAGGAGGAAATAACCTAGGAATAGAATCCAGGTGCCGCGGAGCTGCAACTGAAAGGCATCTTTCCATTCTTGACAGCGGTTTCTCAAATAAATCTCCTGTTACCCATTTGGTTTCTAAGGCCAAATTGAAACCAGTAGACCAGACAAGCTCTAAATTTGCTCAGTAATCTGGTTGATTCAAGCAAAAGGGAGTTTTTTTGCCTCGATTCTCTTCTTGGCTGTGGTTGAGGAGAAATAGGATTTGTCTGCCTCTTCCCAGATACCCCCAGGCTTCACAGCTATCATACGCCCCTGGAGTTTGAGTTATTTATTTCAGCAATTGAGGGATACCTGCCAAACATCTAGATACTGGAAAGATCTAGTAATCATGGTTTCCTACTCAAAAATGCCGTGACCTTTGTTAAAAGGAGCTAAATCCAGCACGATCCTGCAGCTTTTTAAAGAACATTCTTTTTTTACAATTAAGAAAGAAAAGGACTGAGGGCTTTCAAGGACATTATACATCAACCCAAAAGAGCAAAGCCCTGACTAAAATAAAGATTTTACAGCCTGTCACGGAGAAAACCCAGACCACATTTCCGATTAACATCTGAAGAGTGCAAACGCTCCATTTTTAATAGAGAGACCCAGGGGCTGCCGAGGAATGGCCTCATGGTCATTCTGACTCCACTGTTTTCCTTCCAAATACATTTATTGCCAAGTCTTACTCATCGACTGTGTTTAACCACTGCCTCTCCCTGCGGCATCTGTTAAAAATCCCACTTTTCTTGAAATGCATCTGAATTTTTACCCTTGTATGCTATTACGATTTCAAGAGGAATCCCTTCTGGTTTTCTCTCTCTTTGGAATGTCCTCTCCCCCAGAAAATACCCACTCACCCTTCGATACTTCAGTTTAAATGTCACCTCTCTGAAGCCATCTCTAACCATCCCCCCAAAAGCTAGTTGCTCCCTGTGCTATTCTTCCATAATAGTTCATCCATGACTTTGCGACAGTATTTACCACTAATTTATAACTAATCTGTTCAAATGGATCTCAACAGACTAAGCTATTAAAATACAAAAACCAGAACTTTTCACACTTATGTCACCAGCAGCTACATAAAAACTACACGAGTGTCGATTTTCGTCGACCTTCTGCCTTCATTCAAAAATAATTTGCAGGTGCTATGAGTCCTAATTAAGTATGTAATTGTGTTTTGATAAAAACAACAGAAAATTATATTCAGGATCCCTTACAGCGTGACATGAAGTGCTTCAAAGAAGGCCATGCCTGACGTGGTGAACAAGAAGCAGCCGCTTCCCTCAAGGGCCTGACAAGTAAGAGGCAAGGAAACACATGATTCCAATGCCTGGTGATGAAGCATTTGGATTGCATTCAGCAATGGAGGAGACACGGGATGTTACGAAGGGCTGAGGCTTCACAAGGACCAGTCCGTTAGACTTAGCAGTAGCTTGAGGTTATCTGGGAACTGAAGGCAGATGGTCCTCGCTTCTCAAGAGACACGTGGAGACAATAATGTGTGCAGACAATGTGTGGGCAAAAAGGTCAGTCCTGGTGGCCAGCACAGGGGGTTGTGTAAAGGATTATTCGCATGATGTCTGTAGTGGGTTGAATGTTGACCCCCACAAAGATGCCCTTTGCCCTAAGCCTTGGAACCTGGGAATGTGATCTTATTTGGGAAAAATAAAAATGAAAAAGAGTCTTTGCAGATAGAAGTAAGGATTTCGAGATGAGCTCATTCTGGATCTTCTTGGATGGGCCCTAAATCCAACAACAAGTGTCCTTACATGAGACAGAAGAAGAGAAGACACACGAACACAGGGGGAAGGGGGGAGGGCTGTGTGAAGACTGAGGCAGAAATGAAAGTTAAGGGGCCTCAGCCAAGGAACTCCTGGGGCCACCAGAAGCTGGAGGAAGCAAGAAAGGATTCTTTCCTAGAGGCCTTGGAGGGGGCACAGCCCTGCCAATATCTTGATTTTGGACGTCTGGCCTCCAGAATCATGAGAGAACAAATTTCTGTTGTTGGGAGTCACTGGTTTTAGCAATTTGTTGTAACAGCCCTAAGAAATTAACGTAATACCCAGCTCTTCACAGTGTTAACTTTCAAAATTTTACTGGGGGAGAAAAAAAGCACAGAAAAAGCCTGCTTGACATGCCCTTGACGCACACTACATGGCCAGTCCACCTCTAACGACCTATCAGTTTTACCTCCAAAGTGTGACTCTGATCATTTGTGCCTTACCTTCTCCACTGCCCCCACCTTTGTCCAAACCATGTCCCTCGCTCGCTGCACAGCTGCAGCAGCCTACTTCCAGTCTCCCACGCCCAGGACCTCACCCTCTGTAATCCAGCCTCTACCCTGCAGCTGGAGGGATCCTTTGGAATCATACATAAGATCATGTCACTGCCCTCCTTCTTAAAACCAGACAATGCTTTCACACCGTGCTCAGAAGTAAGATTGAAGTCCTCGTCATGACTTCCAAGATCCTGCAGAGTCTAGCCCCTACCTCTCTACTTCAGACTGAACCCCACTCCGCTGGCTGTCTCTAACCCAGACTGCGGTTCCTTGAATGCCATCCAGCCGTGGGGATTTGGGGTTTTTCCTAATTTTGGAATAAAAGTTTTTTTAGGTAACATTTGTTTATGACATTATGTATGTTTCATGTATACATTCCATCTCGACTTCTGTATACACTGTAACGTGCTCACTGCCAAAAGTTTGGTTTCCATTTGTCACCATAGAGTTGATCCCCTTCACACATTTTGCCCTCCCTAACCCCGCTTCCGCTCCAGTAATCACTACTCTTGTCCTCTGTATCTGTTTTTTTGTTTGTTGGTTTGGCTTGGTTTGTTCATTTATTTTGCTTGGTTTTTTATATTTCCACATATGAATGAAAATACATGGTATTTGTCTTTCTCCTTCTGGCTTATTTCACTCAGCACAGTACCTCGATATATATCTGTACCACAGCTGCTTTATCCATTCATTCAGCATCGGGCACTTCAGTGGCTTCGGTGTCTTGGCTATTGGAAATAATGCTGCAGTGAACGGAGGCGTGCATATATCTTTTCAAATTCGTGTTTTTGTGTTCTTTGGATGCAGGTACAGAAGTGAAATAGCTGGATCAAATGGTGGTTCTATTCTTAATTTTTTGAGGCATCTCCACACTGTTTTCCATGAAGCAGCAGGGAGTTTCTGCTGGGTTACACTTCCCACCCCTTCCACCTCATCTCAGCGTCTTTCAGGACTTGCTTTATTCTCCACTGTAAGGGCCTCCCAGGTCTCCTTGCTACCTGCTCTGGTTGGACTACATTCCTTCCTTCTGGAACACTTACCTTTGTAATTATACACTCACTGGTGCATTCATTCTTCAATGTCTTCCTTCCCCGCTAAATCATAAGCACGAGGACTACTGCGCATGACCATGGCAGTTGCACTCTGCCTCAAGATGTCCAGATGAGGCAGGAAAAACAGATGTGGGGCATGAGGAGGGCCATGTCCAAGGTCTCGGTTGAACCCCTAGGATGTGCCCCACCGAAGTGTGGGTCCTTGGCTTCTCGCAGGAAAGAATTCAAGAGCGAGCCACAGTTGAATAAAGGCAGATTTATTTAGAGAGATACATACTGCATAGAGTGTAAGCTGTTTCAGAAGGCAAGAGAAAGGCCATGAGGTGTGGGGGTTGGATGCTCAGATTAGAGTAAAAGTAAGTAGACACTCCACAGACAGAGTGTAGGCCACCTCCAAAGAGGAGGAAGCGAGAGGCGGCCACCAAGCGCTGTGTTGCTAGTTTTTTATGGGCTCGGTAGACTGCAGGTGGGACCCTGGGGAAGGGGCTGGGATTCCCACGAACTGGGCCACCGCCCATTCTTCGGCCTTTTGCGGTTAGCCTTGGCGCTGTCATGGCGCCTGCGGGCATGTTATTTACCTTGCTAATGTTACAATGAGCATATAATGAAGCTTAAGGTCTACTAGAAGTCAAACCTCCGGCCAGCTTAATCCTCAAGGCCAACTGGTTATTGAATCTTCCACCATTTTGGTCTCAATTGCTGTCATTCCTTAAGTGGCTGTGCCCTGCCCCCTTCCCTCCTGCCTCACAGGGAGGGGCCAGGAAGGCTGGGTTGCAGCCTGCACTCTGCTCCTGAGCGTGAGCCCTGCTGCTGCGCTCTCCCGCAGCCACAGGTGCCCTCTGCTTTACAAAAGCGGGCATTTTTCTAGTCAAGCTTTGTGCCCAGAGGACCACATGTGCCCAGGGAAGCTGTATTTTTCCATTCTGCACAAAGACACAGGCCCTAGCAGACATCATGTTTTTATCGTTTGGCACCCAACTTCCAGCCCTTAAGGCAGTGCCTGGCCCACATTAAATGCCTAATGGTTGTTGAATAAATAAGTGAATGTAATTATCTTTTTATCTTTGCAAATGGACTAATGCAGATACATTTTTGTCATGAATATGCATATACAGCCTTGTGCCCTTTTTATCAGTTTTCAGTATTAAGAATAGCTCTGCTATGTTGATCTTTGTAAAATTATTTTGTTTTTTCTTTTATTTCTTTGAGGTTTATTCCCCAAAGTGAAATAACTAGGTCAAAAGGTAGAAACATTTCTAAAACTCTTGGAATATAGGGGCGGATTATTTTTTAGAAAAACTGAAGCAATTTACGGTACAACATGCAGTGTAAGGGCTGTTTTTCCCCAGCGTCAGTGATATAACCTCGTTATTCTCGTTGCTTTTGCATTTTAATAGGTTGTTTTAATTTGCGTTTCTCTAAATAGTGCCTGGGAAATAGGTCCTCAATAAATATTTGCTAAATGAATTAATTTCCTATGAACCTACTATTTTCATAAATGTGATCATTTATTTTCTGCATTTCTTTCTTTGTACAACATCCCTTTTTCATCATATATAACAAGTTATTGAGTAGAATTTAGGCACTGGTATAGCCTTCTATGTTTTAGATAGTCTGGGTTTCATCTAAAGGGTTTAAGTTCTGAGTTTCCACTTGTTATATTGGTCAAGTGGGTCATTCTGCATATCAAATAAATATTTATTCTGTATCATTGTGGAAGAAGTCAAATATTTTGAAAAAAAATGATTTTAAATCTTTGTTCCCTCCAGTGTTTGCCTGTTTCTCCTGAAGACTCAGTTTTCAAAATGAGAGTACCAAGGTAGACCTCTAGTTCTTAGGACTATTCTAACTCCGTATACATAGTCTTCATCGGAATAACTCTGTCATTCCTCTCCCCCTGACCCTGCCTTTCCTAAAAGACAGAAATAGTAGAGACATTGGAAGTATGAGCAGAGGTAAGAAAAATCAATTAATATTGAGGGGGAAAAACTTTCCATTTCCATTTTTTTCCCCTAGCTCAAACCTGCACACATTGCCTGTGTTAAACATATGCATTTGTATTTTCACTACATTCTTTTGTATACAGTCTTATTATAATTTATATTATATAATATATGTATTTATATGCATGTGTGTATATGTGTCTATGAATATGTTATAACACACATATGTATAATCTCCATGTTGCTCTATATTGCTCACATTCACAGCTTTGCACATACAGGTCATCTCAAACTACATATACCTTCTCCCTTTGCCATTCACACACTGATTCCATCCACTTACCCGCCTCTGACACACTAGCACTATGACGGTTAATTTCACATGTCAACTTAACGAGGCTAAGGGATGCCCAGACAGTGGATAAAACATTATTTCTGGGTGTGTCTGGGAGGGTGCCTGGGGGAGATGAGCACTTGGAGCAGTAGACTGAGTAAGGAAGGCCACCCTCCTCACCACAGGCGGGCTCATCTGATCCACTGGGACCAAAGACAACAGAAAGGTGAAGGGAGGGCAGATTCCCTCTGTGTGCTGGAGCTGACACATCCACCTTCCCGGCCCTCAGACAGAGACACTGACATTCCTGGTGCTTGGGCTTTCAAACCAGACCTGGACTTAAACCAGAGGCTCCCCTTTTCCCCGCTTCTCGGGCCTTTGGACTCAGACTGAATGACACTACCAGCTTTCCTGGGTCTCCAGCTGGCAGACAGCAGACTGTGGGATGCTCAGCCTCCGTAACCATGGGAGCTAACTCCCATAATAAATCTCCTTTTGTACATATCTGTGCATGTCCTATTTTTTCTGTTTCTCTGGAGAACCCTGAGTAATAAAAGTCATTATACTTATTGTTATTTGTTACAGTTACATACAGCAAATTAGGGTTTAAAACTTCTTAGCCAGAAATTTGGCCTAATAACACCTTCCTAATTGAATATCAGGAGTCTGTAAACACCTGTATCTCCCTAAAGATAATGTCAACTGAAATAAATGCGCAGCCTAAAAGTTGAGAGTTATGTTTTATTTGGCAGGAGGACTCAAGCCAGGATGACAGCCTCTCAGATCTCCCAGAAGGACTGCTCCCAAGAGGTAGGGGAGGAGCTAGGATATATGGGAGCTTTACAACAAAGACCAGGTAGTTAGAATAATAAAAGATTACTTGTTAACTAAAGAAAGCCAGGCATCTCAAGTTAAAGAATTTAGCACTTTTTTGTGTATGGGAGGAAGCAAACATTTGGGCTCACTGAATTCATTCCTTTGACAAGCACCTGGCTATCTAGGGCCAGTGTCCTGTCCTTTCTTATTCTGAGTCCCCTCAGGGTGCACCACTGTGAGTGGCTGCAGAGGCCGGGCTGCAGGCTTGTCTTTACTAGGGTGGTGGCAGCCACGGATGACTTGATGGCTTCAGCATTCTTTGTTTACTGGTATGGTTTGTGGTATTTTTCGTTCAAAGTAATCAGACACCCATATTAGGTACTGAAAGATGGTCTTTTCCTAAGAGAGAGATTAAGTATCCTGCTCAGAAATACACTTTAAATGGTAGAGTTATCTGGGTCCAAAATCTATATTCTTTCCAAAAAACCATACCATGCTTTCATAGTTCTCCTTTTGTCCCGCTTCACCTGCTGCATACAGGATAGGCACTTAATAAACACACAATTGGAGTGAAAATCAGAAAGGCCCTTAAGGTATTGTCCTTAAGTTATCCACATCAAACAGAGGTGGATCTGGAATCAAAATCCATTCCTTTGCTTCCTGGGCCATTGCTCTGCTCACTAGGTTTTGACCTGAGGACACTTGCCATCAACCTCAGGGGTGTGTCCTGCAGCACGTGCTCTTTGAGAAACTCTGTGTGGGCCTGGGAATACTTAGGGATCTTCTTACTAAGCTATTAAATGAGTGAAACTTTCCACTGGAGGAGTGCTGGAGAAGCATTTTGTGGACAGGAGGAGAAACAACAACAACAAAAAAATAGATGCCAGTTTGGGCAAAATCCATCTGGCAGACAGACTATTTCTTCCGTTCAAAAACTCATCAAGCACTCCAAGTGTGTAACCTGAAGGCAAGTTTAATTAAAGCTTGAGAAATCTCAAAATAACCTGACATTTAAATATGTTATTTCCGTTCTGCTCTCACAGTCTGACACACACAGAGACATTCTCAGGTCCAAATTAAGCTCCCCAATGCCATCTAGCCCTGCCTAGCTACTGGATTACTCCGTGTCCAAGGTGACAGGAATGTGAATGAAACAGGCTCATCTAATCATTGTCCTTCGTGTATTAACATCCATTTCAGAGACAGATAGGTAGGAAGACAGGTAGGAAGTTGGGTAGGTGAGTGACTGAAGAGATGATTGTGATGGATGGATGGATGGATGGACAGATAGATGGATGATAGAGTAAAATTCGTTTCTCTTCCTTAAAAAAAAAAAGGTGAAGGCAGAGCTTGTCTTGGGGAGAACCTCAGGAAAGGACTAAAAAGTAAGTGGTTTCTTTTGCCATGGAGCAAGAGACTTTAAAGTGCCAATGTGCAATCTTGAGCAAAATAAGTAGGCATTCATGTGGTCAACATTTATGGATTCCAAGTATGTGCTTTCTGTCTTGGAGGAGTAAATCCATTCGTAAGTGGCCTGGGGACACTTCACAAGTTTTTCTTACTCCCTTAGGTAGGACGGGAAAGATAAAGATGAGAGAAATGCCTTTCCTCCTGGTGGGGTAAGGCTTTGGTAATCTTTTTCCCTGGATACTAGACCATTTTAATGTAAAACAAATAAACTCTTGAGTGTGTTTTACAATGATCAGTTATTCCCTTCTACTGCCAGAGCAACAAGCAGATCTTTCTTGGCTCTTAGCCATGAGAACCCGCTGGAGTTTCTCAAGGTAAAACCCATACAAGTATATTTCCCCATAATTGTGACCCCCTCCCAGAGTTTTCTCGTTCACTCTTAACCTATAGCAATTTGTCTAAATTACCATATAAGTGTTTCTACCAGTTAAAACTCCAAGGGCTTCTGTTCCAGGTAAGCAGGTCTGGCCATGGCTTTCTGGATTCACCTGTCTCTTCAGATCTGGGTGGGAGTTTACCCTGCAACTTCAGGTCCCTGATAAGTGCTAGGAAATCACTGATTTTCAGTTTGGTGTTGTAAGGACAGGAGTGACAACTTCTAAGCTCTCGACATGTCAGAGCTGAAACCCAATGTTAGTTTTTTTAACGATGAACAGCCAGTCGGAATGTTCCCTTCTCTGCAGCAACAGTTGGAGAAACGTACACGGTCTGATATCCATCTTCAGGCCTAGGACCCAAGCAGCTTCTCACGTCTCATCGCCCCCAAAGGCAGGGCTGTGAAAGTGTGAACGTTCCGATCTCCAGACGCTTGCTCTGTCTTTTCCAACCCTAGGGACTGCTTTATTTAATGTGAGCCTTCTTTCTTCATTTCTGAGTGGCTGACTCCAAGAGATAAAATCTACTGTGTTACCTTATCATGCAGAGCCTGCAATGTCTTTTTGTTTGTTTGTTTTAAACACTTGAAATGTGTTTTTTCTTGTCTTGGTTTCAAAGACCAGCCTTTATTTTCCAGATTATCTGTGAACAATAGAAGTTCTATTCTTTTGTTTCACTCATTTGTGTGTTTATTCATTTGCGTGTTCACTTATTTGATAACTACTTGGGGGTCACTTCCCAAATGCAGTGTGCCCCAGCTGTGTCCCTGAGCGATCTAAAGCCCAGAACTCACTGACATTCCAAGTAGGAAGTTGAATGTGTCTGACTATCCTACAGAGCAATTTATGCTACTGAGAAACAATTTAATCTGGGAGTTAAGTATCGGAAGAGACCGAATTCACCTAATGTAACCAGGGTATTATTAAGGTTTGATGTCAGAGCTTTCAGTCAGAGTTCAGGGGAAGACTGAAGGTACACTCAAGAGAGGTAACTAAGAAGAACTTTAATAAAGGGATTATTGACAGAAGTCAATAGAAGGAAATTAGTCCAGTATATATAAACAGCTCAAACAACTTAATAAGAAAAAAACAAACAACCCAATCCAAAAATGGGCAGAAGACTTTAACAAGCAATTCTCCAATGAAGACATGCAAATGGCCAAAAGGCACATGAAAAAATGCTCAGTATCACTAATTATTAGTGAAATGCAAATCAAAACTACAATAAGGTATCACCTCACACCAGTCAGAATGGCCATTATTCAAAAGTCCACAAACGATAAATACTGGAGAGGCTTTAGGGAAAAGGGAACCTTCTTACACTGCTGGTAGGAATGCAGTTTGGTTCAACCATTATGGAAAACAGTATTGAGATTCCTTAAAAAATAAAAATAGACTTACCATATGATCCAGCAATCCCACTCCTGGGTGTATATCTGGAGGGAACTCTAATTCAAAAGGATACATGCACCCCAATGTTCACAGCAGTACTATTTACAATAGCCAAGACATGGAAACAGTCTAAATGTCTATCAACAGATGACTGGATAAAGAAGATGTGGTATATTTATACAATGGAATACTATTCAGCCATAAAAATGACAACATAACGCCATTTGCAGCAATATGGATGTCCCTGGAGAATGTCATTCTAAGTGAAGTAAGCCAGAAAGAGAAAGAAAATACCATATGAGATCGCTCATATGTGGATTCTAAAAAAAAAAAAAAAAGAACATAAATACAAAACAGAAACAGATTCACAGACATAGAATACAAACTTGTGGTTGCCAAGGGGGCAGGGGGTGGGAAGGGACAGACTGGGATTTCAAAATTTGTAGATACTGACAGGCAAATGCAGAATAGATAATCAAGATTATACTGTATAGCACAGGGAAATATATACAAGATCTTGTGGTGGTTCACAGCAAAAAAAAAAAGTGACAATGAATATATGTATGTTCATGTATAATTGAAAAATTGTTCTCTACACTGGAATTTGACACAACATTGTAAAATGACTATAACTCAATAAAAAAATGCTAAAAACAAAGAAGTTGTAGTATATTCATACAATGGAATACTATTCAGGCATAAAAAAGAAAAATGACATTTGCAGCAACATGGATGGACCTGGAGATCATCATTCTCAGTGAAGTAAGACAGAAAGAAAAAGAAAAGTACCATATGATGTCAGTCATGTGGAATCTGAAAAAATTAAAAGAAGGAAAGAAAAAAAGAGGACACTAATTAACTCATCTACGAAACAGAAAAAGACTTGCAGACATAGTAAACAATCTTATGGTTACCTGGGGAAAAGGGGTGGGAAGGGATAAATTTGGGAGTTTGAGATTTGCAAATATTAACCACTATATATAAAAATAGATCAAAAAACAAATTTCTTTTGTGTAGCACAGGGAACTATGTTCTGTATCTTGTAATAGCCTTTAATGAAAATGAATATATGTATATATATATATGCATGCCTGGGACATTATGCTGTACACCAGAAATTGACACAGTGTAACTGACTGCACTTCAATTAAAAAAAAATCGAAGGAAATTAGAAGGAAAATCTGAGGACCCATCAAGGGATGCTGATACGTCTCAAAGCTAGCCACAAGGGAGCTGTTTCCATAGCTGAGACAAAAGGGGACAAGGGAAGGGCAGGTTACCAGAGCCCAGGAAGTTGTAGGAGTTGTATCTCTGGGAGATGGCATGTGTCAAGAGCTGTGGATTTTGTTGGAACTGCAGGCATTGCTATCCTAAGGCCTGGCCAGGAAAGAATGAGGGAACAAACGCCCCATCCCCACTCTCTTCCTGCTTTCCTACTGGTACTTCCCATTGTTTGAACCCAAACGAAAGTCAGAGAGCAAGCCCACAGAGGTCAGCTTCCTGGGGAGCAGAGAGGATGGGGAAGGATGAAAAGTGAATCCGGAAGGGCAGATGGAGTCCAAAGGGAGCCTGCAGCCTGCAGTCTGGGATGAAGACTCTCACAGGGCTCCGATGGCTACAGGGCCTTGATCTGAGGTGGGAGCTGGAGGCAAAACATGTTGAAAACTCTTGCCACTTCTGTTACCACCACATCTTGACTCTCTCTGCACAATTATCTGAACTCTCACCTCCAGGGAATGATCTCTGAAGCAGCATAAATGGTTATAATATTTGATTTTCTTTATTTTTTAAAGATTTTGGTGAAGGAAGAGTGAAAGTGGTGGCCCAGATTCGCTCTTCTCTCTTTCAGCCTTCTAGCAGCGAGAGGGGGAAACCGCAGGACTGCCAACGTGGTGGCGCACGGCTTTGCCAACCTTCTCACCCTGGACAAGAAGACCCTCCAAGAAATTCTAGTGCATTATCCAGATTCTGAAAAGCTCCTCATGAAGAAAGCCAGGTACAACCTTTATAACCTCATTAAAGAGGAGGTGGTTTTACTTCGTAAAATCTAAATTGAGAACTGTATTATGACGGCAGGGATCAACTTTCTCCGTGAGATACACTTAACAACTGCTTATGCAGTTATACACTGAAAACGTCACAGGTTAGGAGGAATGACAGTATTTCTGGTAGGTTTTGCCAGAACTCTCACAGTGCTGTCTAAAACGGCCTTTCTCTCCTGTCCACAGGGTGCTTCTAAAGAAGAAGGCTCCAGGCAAAGGGGCGACCCCTCCAAACAAAGGGCTTGCCTTTCTCTTCCCACCGAAACAAGAGACACCCAAGATGTTTAAAGCTCTCCTAGGAGGCGCAGGAAAAGCAGGTCTTGCCAGACTGCTCACATTGAAGAGAGAACAAGCCATTCAGGTAATAAGACAGAGTGGAAGGAGGGCTGTCACAGAGACCACAGGACTAAGGACACCCAGACAAGCCCCTGCTTTAATTCCATTTCAGACACTGGGATAATTTGGACTCATCTAATGCAAATAATTATGACTTTACATATAACTCTTATTATTATTTAAACTGTATGCCCCCTCCAAAAAAAAAGAATAAGGAAAAATGAAGAAAAAAAGAAAAATTTTAAATAAAAGAGAGAAAGGAGGTGGGTTATAGCTCAGTAGTACAGTGCACGCTTAGCATGCACAAGATCCTGGGTTCAATCAATTAAAAACAAAAAACAAAAAAACAAACCAAAAAAAAAAAAAAAGAAAATTAATACTGCTTGCCCGTATACCATCACATTTCACCCTCATAGGTTTATTATAGAGAGTTTTAATGTATATATACATAAATACAGTTGACCATGATTGTAGATTCTGTTTGTGAATTCGCCTACTTGCGAAAATGTATTTGCAACCTCCAGATCAACATCTGGGGTGTTTCTGTGGTCATTCGCAGGCATACGTGTGCACTGCTGCGAAAAATTTAAGTTGCCAGAGGCACAAGTTCCCAGCTGAGGTTGAACGAGGGACACTCTGCCTTCTAGTTTCAATTCTCACACTGCAAACAAGTGACCTTTTCATGGTCTATTTAGCGCCATGTTTTTTTGCGTGTTTGTGTCTCTTGTCCCCTCTGCCTCCCCCGTGGTTAAAAAGGGCCCCCAAGCAAAGTGTGGAAGTGCTGTCCAGTGTTCCCAACCACAAAATGCTCTGATGTCCCTTACAGAGACATACACGTGAGATAAGCTTCATTTAGGCATGAGTTGTAGCGCTGTTGGCTGTGAATTCCACGTGACGAATAGATAATATCTATTAAGTGAGGTGTTTCTAGACAGAAACGCACATGGATCAAGGTTATGTATTGATTGGTTGACCAAAATGTTGTAGCCAGTCTCCTAGGAACCTAAACTTGTGTTACCCCGAAGAGCCATAGTTCAGGATTTGCTAATTCAGTGTTTTATAGAATTCAGCAGTTTTACAGAACAAAACTACTGTGAATAGTGAGGATGAGCTGTATATGTATAAATATACATATATATCTTTAAATATATAACACGTTTGCCAACAAGCCAATAAACATATTCACAAATATTCATTCAATTATTATCACAAATGTTTAAAGCCAGAAATAACCTCATGGATGTCATCCAAGCCTTCATGTTACAGGTGGAGAAACTGAGCTCCGGATCAGTTTCTTTGGATAAGGTCACAATCGATGACAGAACAAAAACTATTATTCAGGTGTTCAGACTTCCAGGTCTACACCAAGCTGTCTCCCAATTCCTAGTAATGTTAAGAAACTCAAATGTTATTGTTTTTCTCTCCTTTTTTTTTTTTTTCGTATTTATTTGATTCTGATAAGTCTATGAGGGCAGACACTAAAGAATGGAGCAGGGATTCAGGTTTTCTGAATCTAGTCATCATGTTAGCTCTAAAACTGTAAGAAATAGGTGGCCGTGGACCTTTCAGAAAACTGGTAAATCAAATATTAGCGTAAGTCACACTCAAGAGACTAAAATTTGCCTCCTCCTTTTTCACACACACACACAACGCTGTGGTGAAAATTACCAAATGCCTCGTTTTATCGGCATAGAAATAGTAATTTGGGTAAAAGACTTGACAGTAAAGAAACATATGTCAGTGAGTTAAGTCAAGTCCCCAGCTTCATACTGGCATATCCATGCCTTGTACAAGCCTCTCTCAAACTGATCCCAGGCCTCACCCATAAAGAGCATAGCATGTTTTTGACGATGGAAATTCTACAGATGACCTAAATACAGCAGATTCTAAAACTGTATCCAACATTCATGGGACAGACTCATGGAGAAGATTGTACTAGGAAAGAGAGAAGATTTTTCTCCCTGAGGTTCTTCTATGAGGTTCTCCAAGAGGAAAATCATACTTTCCATAGTATTTTTATGGTATTCGGTTAATATTTATTTTAAGAAGAGATAAATATTTAAAATTTCATCTTCATAAAATAAATAAGCAAATATTTAAAAAGCAAAGAGTCCTAAGCATTAAGTCTAATAATTCAGAGACCGGTATAGGAAGAGAATTCCTAGACAGGCACAGAAATGCAGTGCGGACGAACACCGTAATTCAAATGTGACAGCTCAGCCCCGTCCTCCAGCACATCAGGAAGCAGTCAGGTGCTAGTCAGAGGCAGACACAAGTCCCCTATTGACTTCATTCGGACAGTCTTCGCCTTGGTGGTGATTATGATTTCAATACCAATTTTTTTCAACAACTAGGAAAAAAGTGAAAATGCTGAAGGAGAAGAGGATAAAACGAAAGAACATGAAGAAAAAGGAAGCGAGCCAGCAGAGACACCCCTGGACGCAGCCAAACATGGAGCAAATTCCGTTACAGCGGAGGCAAGGCCCCAGCCAATCAGAAGGGCAGGTCTGCCCAGAGGCACCACCGGCCAATCACTCATCATCAGCATGGCTCCCTCGGCCGAGGCGGGGGAAGAGGTTCTGACCATTGAAGTCAAAGAAAAGGCTAAGCAGTAAATGCCCATCTTTAGATACAACCTAGCTAGTTCCCAAAGAGATTGTAGCCAGGATGGTAGCTCACGTTCATGAGAGGGGAAAACCTTGCCGGGACCCTTGAGAAACCGTAGGCAAACCCCTAGCTAAGTTTCTAGGACTTACCTGAGAGTGTGACCTTATGCAGTGGTAATAAGACTATTAAAAAAGCCATCCGTATTCTCTGTTGTCATTAGCTTTGTGCAATTGGTATTTCTTCTACTTGTATGTAGTAGGTTATTTTTCTTCCATTCTTTCTGGATGTTTCTTCCCTCCATTTTGATTAGCTTGGTCTTAGCACTGAAATGATTTACTCTTTTTTCTCTTAATTGTGTATGTGTGTGTGTTAAAGTCTTGTATTACACTGTGTCTTGGTTAAATGGTCTATGTATATGAATATTACCTCTTACTTGGGGCTAGGAGATTTTAATAAAAGTGTCAAAGATCAGGTGATTTCCATTCAACCTAGGGTGATGAGTTAGTCAAGTATCCGATCAATCAATCCGATCAATCAATCCGATAAAGTAGCTGAGACTGAAGGGAAGAGGCGACAATGAGCCAATGGGTGTGAATCTGACTTGCAAGGAGCCCTCTGAAGAGAGTGCTGGTCAGTAATGCTAACAAACACTTGAGCAAAATCACATTACAGCAACATGTTTGGAAAAATCATACCCTTTGCTAAAGAAACAAACTTTAATATTTTCCATCATGAAAGGCTCATCTGGCTCAACAGACTCAAACACAGATTATCCCCAACTTCACGTAGGGTCACGCAACATTTTCCAGAAACTTTTGCAAGCCTTTGCTTCAAAAGGTGCCAGATTTGAGCTTCTCGTTTGCAGCTTTAGTAAAAAGTGATGAGGTTAGGAAGGCAGGCTGTACACATGTCAGATTGACATATCCCTACAATTTGCAGAACCTACATGTGCAGCTGTTGACAAAAATCTCCCAGTTAATTAAGCACACTTTAGGAAGTTGTCCTCATGAATCACCTAGCATTAGCATAATTACCCAAATCTCATGCTGTGAGGAGGCTAAAAAAGCCAGGCTGTTGTCGGAAGTAATAATACATATAGAATTCCATTCTAATAAATGCCATTAGTGTGTAACATTAAGTTCTGTATAATGAGGCTATTTCCAAGTCCCAGAAGATGGCCACTGTAACAGCACTTCACTGAGAGTGTTTTAACAAATTAGCCCAAAAGCCTACAACATAGCTGTATTCAGCCAACCATGTTTACATCCATCACTATAATAAAATGTATCATTTGATACTCACCATTTCTGAATATAGTGTTTGAGTGTCATAGAAACATGACAAATTTTACAAAAGGCTGTTTGGTGTGTTTCAGGATTTAAGTCAATGAAGAGACGTTACTAAGCAGGGCTTGCTTAATAAATGGGAGTTTCTGTGTGGAAAGAGTGGTTAGAAAAGCCAGAAAGAAAAGGTGGCCATAGGTCCTGAAAAAAATCTGATCATAGGAAAAGAAAATCCTGCATTTGTGAATAATGTTCTCCACTTACATCCTTTAAATAGATTAAAATATACCCCATTTTTATGTTCTTCCCCTGTTGTTTCTTTCCCCTCCCAAAAGGTCCTATTTCAGACAATAGCTTCATTCTTCCAGTCCCTCAGGCTAAAATCTAAGAATAATCAGTAATTCTTCCATTGCATCTAGAGTGTCACTAAGTCCTTTTTCTGTCTTAAGGCTTTCAAGTTGTCGTTTCTTTTTCAATTCCAATGCTAACACCTCAGTTCACATTTTCTGTTCAATTCAAACATTCACTTTTTACCGACTATCTGCTCGAATCCCTTGCTACCTTCTCCACCCTTTTGCCACAGGTAAAATCAGATCTTTCTAAAATACAACTATGTTAGTCCATTCGGGCTGCTATAACAAAAATGCCACAGACTAGGTGGCTTAAAAACAACAGAAAGTTATTTCTCACGGTCCTGGATGCTGGGAAGTCCAGGATCATGGTCCAGCGTGGTCGGGTGACAGTCCTCTTCCTGGTTTCCCTCTGGGTCCTCTTTTATGAAGGCACTAATCCCATTTGCAAGGACAGAACTCTCCCCAAACCACTTCCCAGAGGCCCCACCTCCTAATACTACTATCCTGGGGTTAGGATTTCAACACATACATTTTCTTGGCCAGGGAACTGGGAGGGACACTAACATTCAAACCATGACAATCATTCTTGACTATGTTACTTCTCTGCTCACTGACCTACTAGTCCTTTCTATGGATTAAATCTTATTTATCCAAATTTAATTACCATTATCCCAACCATACCCTCTACTGAAGTTGATCTTCTTTTTTCTGGAACCACCACCGACTTCTCTTCCTCTGGCATTTGTCCATGCTGCCTGTTATAGTGTGGAGTGTTGTCTCTCCTCCATCACTTACCTCTTTCCTTCTAAATCTTTCCCTATTGCCTCTGAAAACATCAACCTATGAAGGTTCTAGTCTCAAGGGATTATCTTTTGCACATTTACAGCGTATCACATAGTACAGCACTCCACTGTTCTCTAACTTGTGCTTAATTATAAATTATAATAAGGCAAGGACTAGCTCTTACACTTTATTTGTATAAAGACAGAAAGCCCAGTTTATTTTTAAGGAGAGAGGATATTAATAGTCAATCCATGGAAGCAAAATAACTAGGAAATCAACATAGAAAAGATGCATGACTTCACTTGTGCTCAAAGAAATACAAATCAGAACAAAAATGGACGACTGCTTTATACCTGTCAAAGTGGAAAATATTTGAAAGTAGACGATAATACCAAGTGCTGACAAGGATGTAAATTGGAACTACTATTCTGGAAATACACCTTAGAACTCAGCCGTATTTCGTCAGATATATACCCCAGAAAATTCTCAAGCAAGTCGATAAAAGAAAATGCAAGAGGTAATGCATTGTTTTCAGTACAAAGGAACTGAAGGCAATGTAATGACTACACTGGGAGAGTGGTTAAAAATATATATATATGACGGAGGGAGGGTAGCTCAGTGGTAGAGTTTGTGCTTAGCATGCATGAGGTCCTGGGTTCAATCTCCAGTTCCTCCACTAAAATAAGTAAATAAATAAACTTAATTACCCTTCCCCCCAAAAATATGACATGCGGGAATGTGGATGTGTTTTTAAGATGAAATTCTATTCAGCCATTAGTAGTAATTAATTAAATCTACACATAGCAACATAGATAGCTCTCTTTTAAAAAATAGTGTGGATTTTTTTAAGAAAAAAGAATGAGATTTTCAGTATGTATATTTTCATAAAGCCTATCTGATCAAGACTATAAGGGACCATTTCCTTAATTCCTCTTTCTGATACTTTGTTGTTAGTTTATAGAAATAAAACAGATTTCTGTATATTAATACTGTATCCTGCAACTTTAGTGAATTCACTGATGACCTCTAGTAGTTACCTGGTGGTGTCTTTAGGATTTTCTATATATAGTGTTATGTTATCTGTAAGCAGTGACAGTTTTACTTCTTCCTTTCCAAACTGGGTTCCTTTTATTTATTTTTCTTGTCTGATTGCTGTGGCTAGGACTTCCAAAATTAGGTTGAATAAGCATGATGCGAGTGGGCATCCTTGTCTTGTTCCTGATCTTAGAGGAAATGCCTTCAGTTTTTCATCGCTGAGTATGATGTTAGCTGTGGGTTTGTCATAGATGGCCTTCATTATGTTGAATTATGTCCCTTCTATGCCTATTTTCTGGAGAGGTTTTTTTTTTTTCATAAGTGGATATTGAAATTTACCAAAAGCTTTTTCTACATCTATTGAGATGATCAGATGGTTTTTAACCTTCAATTTGTTAATGTGGTGTATCACACTGATTGATTTGTGTATATTGAAAAATCCTTGCCTCCCTGGGATAAATCCCACTTGACCATGGTGTGTGATTTTTTAATGTATTGTTGGAGTTGGTTTGCTAGTATTTTTGTTGAGGATTTTTTGCATCTATGTTTATCAGTGATATTGTCCTATAGTTTTCTTTTTAGTGATATCTTTGTCTGGTTTTGGTGTCAGGGCAATGGTGGCCTCACAGAATGAGTTCAGAAGTGTTCCATTCTCTGCAATATTTTGGAATAGGTTCAGAAGGATAGACATTAACTCTTCCCTAAATGTTTGGTAGACTTCACATGTGAAGATGTCTGGTCATGGACTTTGGTTTGTTGGGAGTATTTTAAATTACTGATTCAATTTCAGTACTGGTAATTGGTCTGTTCATAGTTTCTATTTCTTCCTGGTTCAGTCTTGGGAGATTATACCTTTCTAAGAATGTGTCCGTTTCTTCTAGGTTGTCCATTTTATTGACTTGTAAATTCTCACAGTAGTTTCTTATGGTTCTTTGTATTTCTGTGGTGTTGGTTGTAACTGTCCCTTTTTCATTTCTGATTTTATTGATTTGGCCTTCTCCTTTTTTTACTTGATGAATCTGACTAAAGATCTATCAGTTTTATCTTTTCAGTTTCATGGTCTTTCTAATTTTTTGTCTCTATTTTATTTATGTTTGCTCTGATCTTTATGATTTATTTCCTTGTACTAACTTTGGGTTTAGAAAGAGAAATTAGGGAGACAACCCCATTTACCATCTCATCAAAAAGAATAAAATACCTGGGAATCAACCTACCTAAGGAGGCAAAAGACTTGGACTCCAAAAACTATAAGACACTGATGAAAGAAATGGAAGATGACACAAACAGATGGAAAAATATATGATGTTCTTGGATTGAAAGAATCAATATTCTTAAAATGACCAACTACCAAAGACAATCTATAGATTCAGTGTAATCCCCATCAACATACCAATGAACATTTTTCACAGAACAAGAACAAAAAATTTTTAAATTTGTATAGAAACACAGAAGACTCCAAATAGCCAAAACAATCTTGAAAAAGAATAGAGATGGAAGAATCACATTCCCTGACTTCAGAGTATACTACAAAGCTACAGTCATCAAAACACTATGGTACTGGCACAAAAACAGACACACATAGATCAATGGAACAGCATGGAAAGCCCAGAAATAAACTCACACACTTATGGTCAATTAACCTACAACAGAGAAGGCAAGAATATACAGTGGAGAAAAGACAGTCTTTTCAAAAAGTGGTGCTGGGAAAACTGGACAGCTACATGTAAAAAAGAATGAAATCAGAACATTCTAAATAAATAAACAAACTCAAAATGGATTAAAGACCTAAATGTAAGACCAGATACTATAAAACTCCTAGAGGAAAACATGGGCAGAACACTCTTTGACATAAATCACAGCAATGTTTTTTTGGCTCCATCTCCTAGAGTAGTGGAAATAAAAGCAAAAATAAACAAATGGAACCCGATTAAACTTAGAAGTTTTTGCACAGCAAAGGAAACCATCAACAAAAGAAAAAGACAACCTATGGACTGGGAGAAAATATTTGCAAATGATGTGACTGCCAAGGCATTAATTTCCAAAATATACAAACAGCTCATACAGCTTAATATCAAAAAACCAAGCAGCTCAATTAAAAAATGGGCAGAAGAATTAAATAGACATTTTCCCAAGGAGTACATGCAGATGGCCAAAAGGCACATGAAAAAATTCTCAACACACTAATTAATTAGAGAAAAGCAAATCAAAACTATAAGAGGTATCACCTCACACTGGTCAGAGAGGCTGTTATCAAAAATCTACAAATGATAAATGCTAGAGAGGGTGTGGAGGAAAAGGAACCCTCTATACGGTGGTAGGAATGTAAATTGGTGCAGACATTATGGAAAGCAGTATAGAGGCCCCTTTAAAAATTAAAAATAGAGTTACCACATGCTCCAGCAATCCCACTCCTGAGCATATATCTGAAAAAAATCATAATTCAAAAAGATACATGCACCTCAATGTTCATAGCAGCACCATTTATGATAGCCAAAACATGGAAGCTATACACACACACACACATATACACAATGGAATATTACTCAGCCATACAAAAGAATGAAATAATTCCCTTTGCAGCAACATGGATGGACCTAGAGATTATCATACGAAGTGAAGTAAGTCAGACAGAGAAAGACAAATATCACGTGATATTGTTTATATGTGAAATATTAAAAAATGATACAAATGAACTTATCTACAAAAAAGAAATAGACTCACAGACATAGAAAACAAACTTATTTTGGGGAAGCAGTCGGGGGAGGGATATAGTAAGAGTTTGGGACTAACATACACACTACTATATATAAAACATAACCAACAATGACCTATATAGCACAGGGGACTATACTCAGTATCTTGTAATAACCTATAATGGAAAATAATCTGGAAAAGAACATATATATATATATATATATATATATATATACACATAAACTGAATCACTTTCCCTTATACCTGAAACTATCACAGTATTGTAAATCGACTATATTTTGATTTAAATTAAAGAAAAGAAGATGTGGTCTAAATATATACTATGGAATACTACTCAGCCATAAGAAAGAATGAAATTTTGCCATTTGCAACAACATAAATGGACTTGGTGGGTATTATGCTAAGTGAAATAAGTCAGACAGTAAAAGACAAATACTGTATGATATCACTTATATGTGGAATCTAACAAAATACAACAAACCAGTGAATAAAACAAAAAAGAAGCAGACTCACAGATACAGAGAACAAAGTAGTGGTTACCAGAGTGTAGGTATGAGACAGGAAGGAAGTGGGCAGGGCACAAGCACTGAAGGAATGACAGAGAAATTGAGGACAGGACAACGTGGTTAGAACCGAGATGGCAGAAGATTTGATTTCCAGTAGACCTTGAGCCTCATGGCACACCCACGGGGCCATGACAGTTCCAAGGCTGACCATAAAAGGTCCAAGAGTGGGAGGGGCCCTGATCCTGGAAATCCCTGCCCCTTCCCCAAAGTAGCTGGGATAATCCTCCTACACATTAGCATATGAAATTACTTAGCCCATAAAAACTAACAATTCTGCACCTCAAGGTCGCTCTCTCTTGCCTTCTGAGTTGGCCCACACCCTGTCTACCAAGTGTGTACCTGCTTTTTCTTTAAACTAAACCCCCTGCACTTCTCAGTGTCTCTGCTTCTTGCCTTCTGAGATGGCCTGCACTCTGTCTAAATAAACTTGCTTTCACTTTATTACACTTTGTTCTTGAATTCTTTCCTGTGGGAGTCAAGAACCTATTCTCTGGCAACAGGGAGAGGCCACATAAGAGAGTGGAAGGTACATGCTATTGGGTATAAGACAGGCTCAGGGATGTATTGTACAACACAGGGAAGACAGCTAATATTTTGTAATAACTGTAAATTGAAAGTAACCTCTAAAATTGTATAAAAATTTTTTAATTTAAAAATAATAGCAATACATTTTTTTAAGTCTTTCAGGGACAAACCCATAGCCCAGCAAAGCCAAGTTTGTTAACTTGCTTCAACAACGAAGACCGTTCCCCACAAGAAACATGGATGTCCCACCAAACGCAAAAGGACAGGGTTATGGGAAGATACTGGGGAAAGGCAGAGGTTAGGTAGAGTTTAAATGAAGTGATGTTTTGAGAGGCTCAAATGAAAGCAAGATTGCATGTAAAGGAGTTAATATCAGTCCTGGGCCAACAAGCAGACTCAGGGTCCTGTTTCCTTGGAAACTACTCAGTTAAGATAAATAGACTGCAATGTCCAGAAGCCCCCTATCTGAAGTTGTGAACCTGGTTGCTTCTGGTGTCAGAATGACTCAGATCCTCCAGGCAAAAGTGAGGTGGTTCAGTCTGTTGATAAGATCCGACAACTGCAAAGTTTCCAACAATCTATGGTTTTAGAGAGCAAAGTTTCTCAGCACTATATCCTTTTGTCGATGAACAAAAGCAGTGTTTACAGGCTCCCAATTTAAAACATACTCAAAACAGTATATGTCTGTCAAGCCTATATACATGCCTAAAGAGCTAAGTCAAATGCATTAGAGATGGTGGCCATGAGGGGAGAGGAACATGGAAATGGCAATAGGAACAGACGATGTGAGAAAGAATAATACATCAAGAGCATCAGCTAATGAGGATAATGTGCCATGAACTGAGGAACATCCGTAACTCAATTCTATGTGCTGCACTGTGCGCTGTGTCTAGGAAGAAGCCAATGAAGAAATGGGAGCCCCATCAAACCTGGGATCTTTCCTTCAGCCTTCATTACCCTCAGTCACGCAGGCAGCCGCTGTAGACACAGCCGCTACTTCCTCTGCTCTCTGGGGCTTCACCTGCCAGTGAGGCTCTTCTTCTGCATGTGCACAGGTCTCCACTTGACCCCTGCAGGGTTAGTGTTGGTGTCACCAAGCAGGACCCTGTGGGGCCTTCCCAGAACAGACCCCTCGCCCCATGTCCTCTGCTGCAGCTCCTCTCTGAAATACCCAGACAATAGTATCCCATGTATACTGCCTGAGTTTCTCAGATGTTAAAAACCACCACCAAAGGGAAGAAATTAACTACTTGATGATCCTGAGCACGTGACCCCTGGACCTTCCAGTGCCTAAGAATCGGTCACCATCAACCAATCAGGGAGCTGTGCACAGCTGATCACGTACCCTAGGCCACCCCTTCCTCACTTGGCCTTGAAAAATGCATTGCTGAAACCCTTCAGGGAGTTGGGGTTTGGGGAGCATGAGCCACCCATTCTTCTTGCTCGACCCTGCTTTCTCTGCTCTAAACTCCAATGTTTTGTTTGGCCTCACTGTGCATTGGGCACATGAACTTGCCTTCGGTAACAATGTGACTTTGGCGATAGGGCCTTTAAGGAGGTAATTAAGGTTACATGAGATCATAGGGTGAGGTCCTAATGCAGTAAGATTGGCGTCCTTGTCCTTATAAAAAGCGGGAAAGGAGGGAGAGATACCAGGGGTGCTTGTGTCCAGAGAAAAGACCATGTGACCACATACAGTGAGAAGACGGTCTGCAAGCCCAGGAGACAGGCCTCAGGGGAAACCAGACCTTCGGGCATCTTGACCTTGGACTTTCAACCTCCAGAACCATGAGGAAGTGCATTTCTGTTGTTAAATACCTATTCTGTGGTATTCTGTAGGGCAGCCCCAGCAGACTGATACACTTAGTTTTGTGAACTCTGGTGGCAAATGCTGTTGGTTGGAGAACTAGGAAACAAGAATGAGGAGTCCATCGTGAGGACTCAAGAGGCAGTGATGAGACAGTCGGGGAGGTGGGTGTGGATAACAGTAGCTGGGAAGCAGCAGTGCATGAATATCCTGAGTGCCAGCCTTAGATTTATCAGCTCTGATGTTAGGTACGTCACAAACACGGTTCCCAGAAACTTGGCTCTGGGGACAAAGAGTAGTTGAAGTCTGGATTTGTAACCTCCGTAGATGTTGACCACACTCCTCTCAACAAAGCCTAATACATTCATCCTTCTTCATAAAGCTCCACGGTATCATCATCTCCTGGATCCTGATAGGCCCCAGGCCCAGAGCCCACTCATAATAACATTAATTCCATGCTGTGCTTAAAGATGTGAAATACGTGAGAGGGAAGGTAGGAATGTGGTAAACATGGATGGGGGAGACATTATTTTCCTATGAATTCCAAAAATATTTTCTGATTAAAAATTTATTTATTTTTTCCACTGTGGGACAATTTATTTGATCATTGCTTTGTCCCTTACAGGAAGGCAGGGAATCTGCCCTGACCTACTAAAAACATTTTTAAAAGGTGGGGTTCCCCCTCCCCCACAGGATAGCATAACTAACAGTTTGTGTTCAATTAAAAAGTAGCTGAGTGATGATACAAGAGCCAAGAGGCTGCCCCCTCTCTCTCCCTCTTCGGAGATGGCCTGTACTCTGTCTATGGAATGTGTACCTACTTTTGATCTGAGCACCCAACGCACACACCTTGTGGCCTTTCTCTTGCCTTTCAGTGTATCTCTCTGAATAAATCTACCTTTACTCAAAAAAAAAAAAAAAAAAAAGAGCCAAGACATGGAAGCAACCTAAATGTCCCTCGACAGATGACTGGATAAAGAAGTTGTGGTATATGTGCACAATGGAATACTACTCAGCCATAAAAAAGAATGAAATAATGCCATTTGCAGCAACATGGCTGGACCTAGAGATGATCATACTAAGTGAAGTAAGTCAGACTGAGAAAGACAAATACCGTATGATATCTCTTATATGTAGAATTTTTTAAAAATGAGAAAAAGAACTTATTTGCAAAACAGAAATAGATTCATAGACATAGATAAAAACTTATGGTTGCCAAAGGGGAAAGTAGAGGGGAGGGATAAATTAGGAGTTTGGGATTTGCAGATACAGACTACAATACATAAAATAATTAAATAACAAGGTCCTACTATATAGCACAAGGAACTATATTCAATATCTTATAATAATCTCTAATAAAAAAGAATATATGTAAACATATAAGTGAATCACTAGTGCTGTACATTAGAAACTAACGCAACATTGTAAATCAACTGTACTTCATTAAAAAAAAAAAAAAGAGTAGCAGAGTGAGTGGAATCTCCGAATTAAATGTGGGAATCCCCCCGTTCAGTGCTGTAGCCAGCCCCAGCCTCCTTGACTCCACCTGTATTATTGCTGAGATTTCTGCTGAAATAATCTGGCTTTACAACACATAGAGCCCTCCAGGTCTTATTCTTCTGTTCTCTCTTCACTTTCCTCAGCTGAGGATCTATAAATTCCCAGGGAGTGCTCACTCAGGTTTTCTCTTCCTTACCCAGATCCACTCAAGAGGCAGGGTTGATTTTCCAGCATCCTGTACTCGATCTCAAGTAACACTAAGTCTCACTGCTGTTGACAAAGCCTTCCAAATGCTACTGGTGCAGAACATCCACCCAACCTCATCCCTGATTTCCCCAAAGGCATGCTGTCTCCTGCCAGTAATCCGCATTCGTGATGCAGCCCTGGTTTCCTCTTGCGAGATGTGGGTTAGCGCTGACATCCCTCCCTGCAGGACCTCCCTCCTTCACCCATCTCCTTGCCTACACAGTGTGCTCTCCAGGGAATGCAAGCTAAATCTAGCACTAGCTTAAACGAACATCATTAAGGAAGCAAAACAGTTACCTGGGTGCTATTCTCTTAACACACACTAGGGCTTTTGAAAGTGACCAAGAAAAGTTCAAATGTTGTACTGCAGAAAAACAATAAATTAACTTTTAACTGTGTGGGCTCCACCACAGGATGATCCACTCATACAAACAATGAAGAACTAAACTATTTTAAAATAAGATATATTATTTTTAATATTAGGTGAGTGGAGAGGAAACAATTATCATACACACACATACAAACAAAAAGCTGAGGCAAGAGTTAAGTCTTCCACGCTAAGGTTTCAGATAGGCTCAAAATAATAATAGCTAACATTACATGGCATTTCCTGCTCGCCAGACATTGTTCTATGTGGTGTACCTCATCTTAACTCTATGAGGTAGTCATTATTTTTTATCATTTTCACCCTTTTCCAGATAAGGAAAATGAGACATGTAATCATTAAGTTGCCTCAGGTCACCGTGAGTGCAAAGATTTCCCAAGTTAGGATGTTGGAAAGGACTCTCACCATACTGCACAGAGCACCCTTTTACTCCCTAGGGACTTTATGTAAAGGCAGTGGATACAATGCAGAAAGAAAGAGTCAAGGCAAGCATGGGGGTGGGGTCTGTTTTGGGGGGTGGGGTGGTAATTAGGTTTATTAATTTATTTTTATGCTACCACTGAGCTCTACCCTCCCCTCAAGCATCTGTGGAGGGTGGGGAGGGGTTTCTGATTAAAATTCCATGAACAAGCTCCCAGTGTTCTTAGTCATGCAAGGATATGATCACATTCTGTTTCAGGACTGAAATCCCCACATCTGCGTAAGGGATCTAGGCTTCAGGAAAGTTCAAAGCTGAGTTTCCCAGTGAGAATCTTATGCCCCTGAAGCCACATAATGAAGCCAGGCTGACTAACCACTTAAGCCACTAGAAAACCTTCCGTGAAGACTGATTCTGGGGTCACCAGCAGAGTGGAGCGCTTTATCTTGGCCAAGAGTCAATACTCAGATAGCAAGGAGGTCCCCAGAGACAGAGGTTGAGTTTTTCCCTGCTGTTTCTTCTTCCTTCCCCGACCACAGCTAAGCCACGCACTCTCTTCTCTGAACCCCTGACAGCCCATGTCCACTAGTCATTTGACTAATCAACATGTAGTCTGTTGACTAACTGGCTAATTGATGATGCACAGATACATGTCCGTCCCCCCCGCCCCCGGATCTCACCTCCGTAGTCACTCGCCAAAGGTGTAATGCAGAATGGGCTGGTTACAAGGAGTGCGCCCTGTAAAGATCTACAAAGAAGGAAGCAGAAAGTAGGGCACCCTACTCCTTATAAACATCAAATGGTTAAAGAGGCAAAACAATGTCTCTCTATAGAAGTGATCTGTGTGTGTGTGTGGGGGGGGCAGTGTTTATTCAACAAGCACTTCCCTCTGATTCCTTGAAGCCATCTTCAAGTGTTATTTGCTCAAAATTGATTACAAAAATTACCTCTTTTCATCTGTGGCCCTCAAAACTCAGCTCAAACTATGAGCTGTTCTCTAGTCTTAAAAAATGCCCAGCTCTGCTTGCCATTGTTAGACTATATGCATTTGCTTTTGCTCACTAAAATCTAATGACTTCAAACAGTCGTGATGCTGTAGGTTGCCAGTTTGGGCTAGGTTCAGCCAGTGGTTCTTTTGGTTTTAGCTGGGCTAATTCACACTTTGTAGTCAGCTGCTGGATTGCCTGCGGGATGCTGGGCTAGGAAGTCCCGGATGGGAAAGCTTGTCTCTCATCCATGTGGTCTCCAGCCTCCAACGGGCTCCACAGGGTTCCAGGAGAGAGAAAGCAGAAGTCAGCAAAGCTCTTGAGGTCTGTCCTCAGAAACGGCACATAATTACTTCTGCCACATTCTACCAGCCAAGTCACAAGACCAGCCTAAATGCCAGGGGTGGAGAAATAGAATCACCTCTTGATGAGAGGACTGCAAAGTTACATTGCAGAAGAGGTGGTTACAGAGAGGGGAAAGATTATGGCCACTTTTGCAATCCAGCTAGGACTGCCAGATAAAATACAAGACACCCAGTTAATGGAGAATTTTTTAGTATAGCTATGTCCCATGCCATATTTAGGACATGTCTCTGCTAAAAAATTATCCTTTGTTTATCTGGAATTGAAATTTTACATGATGTCCTGTATTTTTATTTACTCTCTGGCAACCGTACACACAGATCATGTCAAAAGTAAAAAAAAAAATTTTGTTTATCTGAAAGAGAAAAAGAACTTTGAACTTGAAATTACTTTTACAGTGGGCCAAATACTGTGTTAGCACGAGCCAAGAGCTCCAAGTATACCCACAGGAAAGGAGTAACTCGGCCCCTCTCCTAGTCTAGGAACCGTCTCAGCTTAACACTGGTATTAAATAACCCTAAAATAATACAGAACAGAGTCTGTTTCATTTCAGTTATGCATTAGATGAAAAAAAAAATGCTTCACAGAACACTAACAAGAGAAGGGTCTACGTTTTCTGTAATCTGGACCTCTTCCAGACTGAATGATAATTCTTTTACCTTCCTAGGAGGCATTTTAAAAATCTTTGGAAGATATTAATCATTATGCTGTCCTGGAATTTACTATATCTAATCAGATCAAGGATACTTGAAATTCATGTTTTAAGTACCCTCCCCATACACTGTGGTAAAATTTGATGTTTTCCTCTAAGAGTTTTTATGACTGGCCGTATTTTTCCTACTATAACTTTTGTGACTGGAATTGACAGAGCAAAGGTCAGATAAATGTGCATCATTAAACAGTACAACCTGACACTTCTAGACGATTCCTCCCTCGGATGAGGAAGGGGAAGCAGTGAGAGGTCACAGCCTCTCTCACGTCCCTTTGCCCCCCGGTCATGTCTGCCCGCTGCACGCCGTGATTCCGCTGTAAGTTTACGAGGACTCTCCGCGCTGGGACTCCTATGTAACACAGCATTCAGGACACAGTGCTTGCCGAGAGCTATTAACCAGGCTCATGGCGTGGCTTCTCGCACCCAGCTTTAAATAAATCAGTCGTTGTTGTTTATTCCAGAATCTCAGAACTGAAAGGGAATTTGGAGATTCCTACTCCATGCCCCCATTATACAAAACACAAAATCCCAAATCCCTGCGTCCAGGATCACACCAAGCATGATAAATGACAAAGGTGATGGTCTTGCTACAAGCAAGGGTCTGGCAACACCGGGGTCTGTGTCGTCACTAGGTGGGAGCCAGGCTGGGACCATTAAGGACCTGATGAGATGATAGGGGGCTAACAGATGATTTGATGTGGAGGCAGGGCTGTGGCAGGAAAAGTCCAGAATTCAGAAACTGACTAGGAATAAGAACTCGGCAAGTGTGTCATCAAACAGCCGAGTCTCTGCCTGAAGGTGGCCACCACCAACTCCCTCATCAGGGCCTCCCCAAGACAAAGCCATTGTGGCCACACCCAAGTCTGACACAGCGTCCCACCTATCTGTCCCAAAATGCAAAGACCTCCAGTTTTTCAAAACTACAACTCTGATCACATCATTCCTTTGCTTAAGCCCATTCAGTGACATCCTATTATTTTTAGCCTAGGTACACACTCCCCTGATGCCCCAGATGGCCCCTTAGAATGCAAGACCCACCAACCCCTCCACCCCATCGCTCCACTCTTGCCTGACCACTTGCCTGCTCATACTTTGTAATCCAGCAGACTTAAATGTCTTTCCATTCCTAAAACGTTCAACTCCATATTGCTGTTGACTTGAAAGCGTTTATGAAGGTGTGAACTTTCTTCACCCAGTGAACTTTCAGGTCTCAGCTTAAATGGACCTCCTCAGGAAAGCACCCCTCGACAGGTAGGTGGTCGGGTCTCCCCCACAATATATTACAGCACACACTAATTTCATGTCTCTACGATTACTCATTTACTATTTCCTTACTCCCCAGCCCATTATTTCTATGAAGGCAGCAACTGGTTGCCTAGGTGACCACTGTATCCCCAAGGCTCTGTCCAATGACTACATTGT
Organism: Camelus dromedarius; assembly: GCF_036321535.1. NCBI lineage: Eukaryota > Metazoa > Chordata > Mammalia > Artiodactyla > Camelidae > Camelus > Camelus dromedarius. The sequence continues at coordinate 21,857,691 of NC_087465.1, read as the reverse complement.
AATGGAAGCATCTTTTTTTAATGTCACATGGGTAAACTCTCCTGCTTAACACAACTATTAAGATTTGAGCGCCATGTCTCAGTGCACTATCTAACTAAGCTGAGAACCTGTCCCTTACTGCACCCTGAAGAGTATCTTGAATGCATTCAATATCTTTAACACGAATAAATCCCATAAAATAACCCCCCCACCCTGGTGTTTAATTCAGTAAAATATGGAATACAGGTCACTTCAAGTACTATATTCACTTTATTTCTAACTTTTCAACTGGTAACATTTAGAGAAAGAATAAAAACCAAAATGAGGAATTATTGTATCACATCAAGAGATAATTTTATCCAAAGGGAATTCAAGTGGAAGATACATTTAACATCAATTCATACATTAGTAACATACACTTATTATCAAGTATGACATCCGGACAAGCAAAAACCAGTCTCTCGTGACCTCAACCAAACTTCCAGCTGACCTGATGAGTCACTCCCCTGACTATCCACCACACACAGAAAGAGACAAGGAGAAACTTATTGAGGATGACTTTCCAGAAAATTTACAAAATGAAAAAGGCAAAGCAGGTCAAATAAAGCGTTAAGCAACGAGGGGGCCCTGAATTTACTCTGGAAAGGCTGCTTAAGGCACTACCCAAGTGGACAGTTGTAAATCCCTGCTCTGACTTTAAATTTTTACGATTTAAAAATTTTCAATTCTAAGCACAAGGCGACATGACAGTGCTAACTGGTATACTATTTTCTCAGTTCAGGCAGATGTGAGAAACTTTACATCTATCCAGGGCACCGTCACCCCCACTGTATGTCTGCAGTATATCTGCTCATATGAGGTGTGAAAGTCAACTTGTTATTTTTCTCTAAATACATTTTAAGAACTAATGGCACTTAAGATATCACTCATATGTGGAATCTAAAAAAAAAAAGAAAAAGAAAAAAGAGGACACTAATGAGCTCATCTACAAACAGAAACAGACTCGCATACATGTAAACAATCTTATGGTTACGGGGGAAAGGGGGTGGGAAGGGATAAATTTGGGAGTCTCAGATTTGCAAATTTAACCAGTATGTATAAAAATAGATAAAAAACAAATTTCTTCTGTATGGCACAGGTAACTATATTCAATATCTTGAAATAACTTTTAATGAAAAAGTATGAAAACAAATATATGTGTGTGTATATATATATATATATATATATGCATGACTGGGACAGTGTGCTGTACGCCAGAAATCAACACATTGTAACTGACTGTACTTCAATAAAAAAAAAGAAAAAAAGAAAAAGAACTAACAGCACTTTAATGAAAGCAGACATAATAGGGAAAAGGGCTATTTTAATATAAAACAATATTAAACCAGTATGTGATGAGGTGAAACGTTGAAATTGTAAGAATTTTATAAAAACGGTAATTTAGAAACTGTAAACGCTTCGATTCAAAACTGCAGAAAGGTTATCAGCGACCCTAATTTGCTGGAATCGTGGTCCTTATGAAAAATAGCATCTCCTGATGACCCAGGTCAAGACTGAATAATACAAAAGCAATTTTCAAAAGGGAACAATTTTGGTTAAAATCAGAACAGAAAATTATGAAGACCAAATCATCAATGGGACAGTGGTGCCAGCAGCACTGTTATGTGGCCGATGAGAACAATGAGTGCTCGTGACCAGCGCTTCCCAGGGGTCCTGTGCAGGGGACTCCGGCGCCACCAGGATCTGGTCAAGGAGAGTGGGGAGGAGGCCCGGAGAGCAGGGCTCTGGACCGCGCCCCAGCTTCAAACAGGAGACCTTCTATCTGTTTTACTGCAGACTGAGAAAGAATATAGTAAACCAGTTTGTTAAAGGTTTCATGTGTTTAAAAAGAAAATTCTGAAAACAACAGCAACATACATATGCTGTTTCTAAGCATGGAAAGAGAACTGCAACCAGAAAATCTTAGACAATAAAGGCTCAAACCAGGGGAAGACGCACCAGTTCTTTTTTTCCCCTAACTGATGTCAAAGGGACGTGTCAACTAAGGAGACATGCTACAGGGTAACAGACTGCTCATTATTACCTTCAGGTCAACAACACACATCCAGAGGCCAGCCGGCCGAGCGGGAGGGTGGTAACGGCTCACCTGGACGAGGCAACCACGATGGCAAGCAGGTCCCCACTCTCTTCAGCCTGACCCTGGCAATGAGCTGTTTCCGAGAAGCCAAGAGCTGCTCACGGCTGACAGCTCACGTCTTTCAGAAATTTCAGGGAACAAAAGACATGAGCTGTGGTGCAAGTTTTCAACAAGAGTGACAGGAATGAATGGCACAGGGTGGATCCACTGAAGGACGTGTGATGAACACACAGTTCCGAATGTTAAAGATGAGTGGCCACTATACGGATATGCACAGTACTTGGCGCACAGGTCCTCAGTAAGACGTTACTGAGTCTATTCTGAACATGTAACACTTGCTAAGAATTATGTTCTAAAGGTAAAAATCAGGGAAAAAAGTCTAGTCTAATAAAAAGCATGTAACGACCACTCCATCCTATGCAGCAGTTGGATTTTTTGTTTCTAATTACAACAGGTTTTACACTTACTACAATATATTCTGGGCTTAGGAAATAGCACATTATTAAAATGTCAAATGGTATTTTAATTAATAACCACTATCATGAGTTTAAAAAACCAGACTAAAAGTGTTACCAAAAAAAAAAAAAAAAAAGGAGAGAATATCTTAATGAATTTATATAAGTACACAAATCAATATATGGGATCTTAGCAAGGAAAGTAAAAAAAAATTTTTTTAAATAACTAAGTCTTTCATTAGTTTTAAGGAAATGGAATTATGAATTTCTCCTTCTATGTTTTGTCCTTACAGCTTTCCTAGACAAAGCAGGACTGACCATTTTGACAAACTCCAATTAAAATAAGCTAACAATGCTCAATCTAGGACAATCTGTCATCTCTGCAGAAAAAGAATCCTGAGTGTCTCATACAGGCAGGGAAGAGTTTGCATCTGACCATGTTTATAGTATTCCATAATGAAAATAAAAGATCTAGGAAGGGAAATAAAAAGGGCTTACTTATATGAGGCTCTTTTTACGTGATGATTGTACAATTTTAAGAACTGAATGTATGCCTTCCCTTCTCATAGTATTTTTCATGAAGTCCTGTAGGAATGCATGCTGCGTTGAACTATGCATGTCTGAACTGCAGCAAAATTCAGGTACAAGTGAAGGTAGTTTTATCCCATGGAAAAGCACTAAATATAGGAACAAATTCAGTATCATCTAATTTAATTCAGTTTTTTGGGGGGGAGGGGGGAGGTAATTAGGTTTATTGATCATTATTATTTTTTTAATGGAGGCACTGGGGATTGAACCCAGGACCTCATGCATGCCAAACACACACTCTACCACTAAGCTATATCTTCCCCTCTAACACTATCTAATTCAAGAAGCTCTTGTCATCAGCTGTGAACAGTGGCTTATAAAACATTTATTGCCTGGAGCAAACAGTGTATACCCATCTGTAAATCCCATCATTCTAACCATTTCGATTCTTTCAATTAACATATACTCAAAAACACCATTTTCATCCTATGAAAGCAAACAACCACCACGACAAAATCTGCTTTTCTCACACTGGTTCCTGAGCAAACAGCCTCACCGCAATTACTAGCAATCACTGAATTGACTGGGCAAAGATTAACTTAGCACTTTCCTCCCCAAAAAGCATAAAAAGAATAATCCACAGAACCAGGTTTATATCCTAAATGCTGGGGTTGGGGAAAACCAGGTAAAATGACAGATTCATGATCTGGTGTCAGAGAGGAAGCCGTCGCTCCACACAGCACAGAAGAATCCCGCTCCGGTGACCACAGACCACACAGCTCCTTTCACTGGGCAGCCGGGTTCTTGGGAGGAAGGAGTTTGTATGTGTTGAAGTAACCCACCACCTGCTGGGGGATCTCCGCCAAGACACACTGAGCAAGGGCTTCTTTGGGAGCCTGGGGAGTAATTAAAAGCAAAGGGATTTTATTAGCAACCACGTTTTTACTGCCATTTTGATAAAAGACGAGGAACACATCACCCATGAGGAAAAAGCAGTACTTCCTGATTCCTGGGCTTGTCTCAGGGACAGTCTGTGAAACATGGAATTAAACTAACCAACGTCACTTGGGGATGCTTTATTATGCTCCCTAACATTTGTCAAGTCCTTTTTTGGTGCCAGCATTTTGGCATTCAATGATTTTTTTTTTTAACTTTTAAATATGGGTCTTTCATTCACTTGATATTCATTTTTTAAAAACTTTCTATTTGGAAATAATTACAAATCCATAGGAAGTTGCAAAAATAGTACAGAGTTGGGGGGAGGGTATAGCTCAGTGGTAAAGTGCATGCTTAGCATGCACGAGGCCCTGGGTTCAATCCCCTGTACCGGTAAAAATAAATAAACAAACAAACAAACAAACAAACAAATAAACAAACAAACCTAATTGCAACCCCCAACCTAAAAAAAAAAACACAAACCAGTACAGAGAGATCCCATGTAACCATCACCCAGTTTCCTCTAGATGTAACATCTTACATAACTATAGTACAACATCAAAACCAGGGAATGAACACTGATACAGTTCACAGGACTAACTCAGATTCCGCCAGTTTTTACACACATTCATTTGCGTGTGTGTGTATAGTTCTGTGTAATTTTATCATCTGGTAGATCTGTGTAACCACTGTCACAATCAAGATACAGAACTGCTTCACCACAAAGATCCCTCATATTACCACATTTTTTAATACACACCCACCCTCTACCTCCCCACCCCACCCTCACTTAGAATATTGGAACATAAAATGCCATAACTGTGCCAGAAAAGTTCAGCAGTTTCTTTAATGACTAAAATGCAACAACCAGACAGCCCAGCAGCTGCACTTCTGCATATTTATCTCAGAGAAATAAAAACACAAAAACTCGCAAACAAATGTTTATAGCAGCTTTGTATGTAATAAGTGAAAACTGGGAACAGTTCAAAATGTCCTTCAGTGGGTGAAAGGTTAAGCAAACTGGTACACCCACATCAAGGAGGACCCTCAGCGATAAAAAGGAATGCATTCAACGACCGGGAAGACTCTCCAGAGAATTCAGCTGGGTGGGAAAAAAGCCAATCTCAAGGTTATATACACTGTATGATTCCATTCACCTAACATTCTTTTTTTTTTTTTCTGGGGGGAGGAAGGTAATTAGGTTTATTTGTTTATTTACTTTTTTTAGAGGAGGTACTGGGGATTGAACCCAGGACCTCATGCATGCTAAGCATGCGCGCTACCACTTTGAGCTATACCCTTCCCCCCCTTCACATAGCATTCTTGAAATGACAAAACTACAGCAATGGAGAACATATTAGTGGTTGCCAGGGGTTAAAAAGGAAATGAAGGCGGGAGGGAAGCAGGTGTGGTTATAAGAGGGCTACAGGAGGGCACCTGCTGTAACGGACCTTGACTGTATCAGTGTCAGTGTGCTGGTAACGACTCCGGGCCAGAGTTGTACAAGGTGTTACCGCTGGAGTAAACTGCGTAAAACAGCCTCCCCAGAGATTTTCATCAAATCAACCTCCAGTGTGGTCAATTCATCATATATTTGCATAGAGCTTTTCTGTTATTACACAGGTGAAGATCAAACATATTTCAAAACATTCACAACAACATCGGTTTTAACAACGTACTGTGTAAGGGTCACACAAGTATACAAGCTGAAACAAAACTGCCAAATCTAGTCAAGGGTCTTCAAATGGAAAATTCACATTTTTAACCCCAGTCACCTACTCAGCTGCCTGGTTACGGACGGGCAAAGGTCTGGGTTCAAACGCCTCCGAGTGCACGGAGAACAGCAGGGAGTGGTACTCACGTTCTGGAACTGCCGGAAAGGCACAAACTGGACGATGTCCCTGATGGCTACCTCGCCGGATGGGGAGCGGAGACTTCCGCCATCGCCATCCAGAAACTCCATGGCACTGAAGTCGGCACCTCCAACTCCAACAATGATGATGGACATTGGCAGCTTGGCAGCGTTAACAATGGCTTGTCTGGTCTCATCCAGGTCTGTGATCACGCCATCAGTAATGATTAAGAGCACAAAATATTGCTGCCGGAAGAGAAAATTATGTCCACTGAGCAGGCTGAGCTCCCCAACAATAAAAGCAACGGTTAATGACATCTCCAGCTCAATGAGTCATTTAGTCTCCTTCCTGCTCATCTGCCCGGCCAGTCTCCACCCAGGAAACCATCAACAAGAAATTTTCCAAGATTCTCTGGTGACAAGGAAATTTACTGATACAAAAACTGCAGGGTCATCAAAAGTGCAACAGACCACAAAAGAGGGCTGGCATAAATAAGCAGAAGCAAGACATCTTAACGTCAAAGATTAAACTTCCAGTTAGCTTATGAATAAACCCTTTGATGTAACCGAAGTATTAAATATGTCAAAGTATCGATCGAGGGAGCAAGTGGCAACTCCGTTCTCAAAAGATCAAATATGGAAGAAGCAGAATTGGTTATCAAACTAAAATATACTGGAAAAAAGTGAACTTGGTGGGGGGAGGGGGATCTCTCAATCCTGTCATCTCTGATAAATCTTTTTAGAGAGTGATAAAGTGTTACATAAAGTTCTGACTCCATGTTTTGGGCCATTTGAGTCTAAAATGGAAATAAGGTTTATAACGGTAGCTATCACATGATGTGTGTTTTCTCTGACTCAGGCACTGTGCACGTTATGTGAATCACCTCCTCTCACGCTTTGGACAACTGTATGAAGTAGTCATTCCTGCCTTATTTGAGAATACTGAAGCTGAGCGAGATGTGGTATCCAAGATCCAACAGGTAATGATTATCTAATGCAAGTCTCTTTAGGAAGTAATTTGCAACAGCGACTGAAGGGGTAAGTCTTCTCAAGCCTTAATTTGCAAAATCTACTTCAAAAACATAGACAACAGATATTTTTTTAAATTTCAAAAGATAGAGAAAATACTCATGAATATAAAGGTTGTTTTGCTGTTGTGTTGTTTTTAATGATCACGAATTTAACAACAAGAGATGTTACTCCCAAGCCAAGCACGACCATGTCATTGCTTCATGCCCTGCCTTTGTATCTTGATGGACAAAATAAATAGAAAAATGGCCCTAGGAGCAACTGCCAATCCACACTCTCCCTGTCCCCTCGCGACAGGGCACTTACAGAAGCCGTCTGTTGTTGTGTGGCTGCAGCTGCAAACCTGGCCACGTGATTTATGATTGGAGAAAAATTCGTTGGTCCATAGAGTTTTATCTGAGGAAGGCAGGCCCGATATGCCTCTACAATGCCTTGGATTCCTAGACCAAAAAAAAAGCAGGATTAAAAATTCTCAAGTACAATTTAACTGTTTACTACTCACCATGCTGGCTAATTTAATTTATATACCAACATACAGTGCTTTAAACAGTCAAAAGTGCCCTATTCAGGGGTTCCTCTAAGGTATATATTACAGAACCGCATAGCTATATTCCATCACAAAAACCTATAAACTCTACTCACCCCTGGTAGAAGGCATTTGTTTTCATCTCAGCCAAATTATTCACTAGTCTACAGTAGGACTGTTGTATTGCTTAATTTTTTTTCACGTGTTTATCAATTTATTTTCTTTTTTTAAACATTTTTTATTGATTTATAATCATTTTACAATGTTGTGTCAAACTGCTTAATTTTGATAGGTTTTGGGAATAAGACTCTGATGGAAAAATAACCATGAACGAGATGCTGCCTCATACGGCTGATGAGAAGAGGTAAGGAAAAGTAACTGATAAAATGGGAAAACTTTTACATACACAGAGTTTCTAAAACCATACCAGATGGCTATAAACTTAACGTTCATTCTAGCCAAGGGTTTACTGAATAACTCACAGGGTAAGCATGGTATCTGTGGGAGACTGTTTCAACTCCAAATATTCACTTCCAAGTTATTCACTGCATTTTGCTGCAGAAATACTAATTCGTTTGTTTATTGGGTATGGCCTGGGCTGGGTGTTCTGTAACGGGAGACTGGGCAGGGCCATCTGATTAACTCTGACCAGTTCATACGAATGCACATGCCTAAGAAGATGTCTCGAGAACCACTGCCTGTTTTCACCCATTCTCTTGCTCTTCCCTCTGCCAGGGGAGCAGCATATCCCAGGTGGGGGCTGTGCCTTCAGCCTGAGACCCAGAATGAGAATAGATTGAGCAGAGCAGCTGCCTGCCAACAAGTAAAGGGATTTGTAGAGCGAGCAAGAAATTACCTATTGTCACTGTAAGTCACTGAGATTTAGAGATTGTTGATCACAATAGCACGACCATTGGAAAGCTGAACAGCATTCCCGATTAAGGCACTGCTGATAATCTGCCCCTGATACTCAGTGGTGTCTGGAACGTAGGGAAGATACTGAAATCCTACAAAAATTCCCCTCAGTACTTGCTAAGATTTCAAGGAAATCTTAAAAGACTTTTAATGCAAACCAAAACATTTGCTTAAAGAAATGTCCAACAGAACATAGATCAACAAAGGAGAGAAATATTTACCAGCTGTAAAAGCTTCTTCACGTGACCAACCCTCTATATTAATAATGTAAAAGTGCCAGTAAAAGGGTCCTAAGCACCTTGAATTTAGGAATAAGTGGTCTTACAAAAAACCTGAGAATGCAACTAATTCACACACAGAAGTGATTTTACATGCATGAGGTCAGCAGCTCCAGTAGTAACAAAAGTAATAATACTAACACAGGCCGGCAGGGTCTTACTGAAACGATACACACTGTAGAAAAATTGAGCCCCAAACCACAGCAATAATAGTATTTTCTTCCATTTCTATCATCTAGCTTGCTCTTCAATCGACAGGTATACAAAACTATTAATTAAATATCTTCATAATTTCAATTGCCTTCAGTTTCTCAACTAAAACTGAATTGTGCCGAAATCGTTCCTTTGCACTCAAGAAGAAAGTGAGACGTGTTCTTTCTGGGCAACTAAGTTCAATGATTCATTGGGAAAAGGGGGATTAAATTTCCTCGCCTTAAAATAAGGCTGTATTTTTTTCTGTGTAGTATCTCCCTTGTCTAAAGCCAAACTGATTCCTCTTTCCAGACTTTAAAGCAAAAGCGGAAAAGCTGTGTATGGTGGCAGCCCAACGATGGGCTCCTTTTAAATCAACTTCTGAAACGAATTATCCCATGCTATAAGTCATCCAAATTTACTTGCAATAAGTAAAACCCAATTACGACAATTTCCAAAAATTTGTTCCAATATCATCAGCAGCATGAAGCACGTTTCTTTTTTTTTTTTTCAATTATTAAGTGAACTTTTTATTTTGAGATAATTATAGATTCACATGCAATTGTAAGAAATGATACAAAGAGATTCGTGGTAAAAGTATTTTGTTTCCCCCAAGGGTAACATCTGACAAAACTCTAGTAGAACATGCAACTAGGGTATTGACAATGACGTGGTCAATGTCAATGGACAACCAAGGATCCATCACGTTGCACTTTTAAAGCTATATTCACTTCCCTCCGGCCCCTACCCTTTCCTTAGTAACCTTTGGCATCCACTAATTTGTCATCCTGAAACGTAAAAATATTCCCAGTTTCCTATGGCTAGGGATACAAAAGGTCATGGCCAGCCACTGAAAGTGTATCAGAGAACACCGAATCAGTACGAGAAAAAGAGTTCTGGAAAAAAAAGAAAAAGGAGAAAATCCTCATACGAACGACCCCCGACACAATGCTCATGCTCTTTTACTTTATGAACATTCTGTAGGAAGAGAAAGAAAGAACACCCTCTTCAGTGAAAAATCTACACATTTTATAATTATCAAAAGGACCCTTTGCAGAAAATAAGCTTACTGTCTACAATTTTATTCCTCTGCCCTATCTCTTTTCCTCCTCCAAACTGTTCAGTCTTATATAATTCTGTGGGAGATCTGGCATTTTAGGTTGATGGCTCAGTGGTGTAAAAAGGAAGAAGTACTGGAATATTTCAGAAAGAGCCCAATTCTTTGTTCCTTGAGCCACCCCATCTCCTTACAGAGCCCTGTATAGCACGGAATCTGATGCTGGACACTTTCTTTGTAGATGGTAACTGCTACTCTGAGAAAAGCCTCAGAAAATCCGTACACTGAATGACTCACTGTATTGCAGGTTTATTTTAAAATCAACTTTTATGGGAAAGTAAGATGATTCTTCTTATGGATCTACCCTCAAGATTAAGAATTCTTTTGTTCTATTAACCCTCAGGAGGTAGAAGGATTTAGCTTGCAATCTTTATCATCATTGTGATTTGCACCACCATCATCCTCACCACGCCAACCACCACCGACTTGGTGTAATTCTACTTGAAACAACAGAAAGTGCAACATGTCACAAAAAGGAACCTACAGAGGAAATCTGAATAGGTTTAAACCACAGGGGGAGAAAAGTAACAAAGACTAGTGAGGCTTTCGTTTTAAAATCTTCGTGTCTATTTTTAACTTACCGTTACAGTAGGGATTGGATGGATTAAAGTTCATCGGGAATTCATGTGAAACCTGTGAAAAGACGAAAGGAAGGCTGACGAGGCCACTTTGGCTTTGCTGGGAGGCAAAGCTTTACAATGAGGGTCCCTCTTACCTGCCACTGAGGAGGCACCTGAGCTCCAAATCCAAAAGCTGGAAACATCTTATCACTGGAAAGAAAATTTGAAAACAGCAAATGATTGTTTTTCTCAAAACAGAGTTTTACCTTTATAATAAAACCAATATCAGCTTTTTTTTTCAAATTCAAAACTCTTCAAAAAATATATACAAAAACAAAGATTAGCCATAATAATCACCAGAGAGAACCAATGTTAATATTTGGCAATTCTCATTCTTAGTATTTTTCTGTGCATTGATGGAGAAAAATGTCTCTCTCTCTATATATTTATTACAGTGGAGTTTATATTCATGTTTTATAACATACTCTTTTCTACCTACATACTGTATGTCATTTCACTGAATAAATATGTAAGTGAATCCATAAAGTCCTAAAAAGTACAAGGTATTTCACTCGTTTACAAAAACTCATTTGGCTACAACACCCGACCTCAATGACATGAAATTATTTATAGCCTTTACTTATGCCACCCGATATGAACAGTCATTCCTTTGGCCACAGAAACATCGTGCAAATGCCACATATTACAAAACTCTCACACTTCTGCAGCAAAATGTGTGAGTATTTGACCCCAAAGGTTTACAGATAAAGGATTATGGCCCGAACAAATAACACCACGCGAGTGGCTGCTAAGGACTCCACTGGGTGGAGAGTTTCCTCCAACTGATGGCCACCCAATGTGCTGCCATTATAAAACACTGCAATGAATATAGTCATTTTTCTACAAAGAATATTTTTTATGTTAATTCTTAATTGCATTAAGGATAGAACCTACATCATAAATGTCACAGTGTTTTTCCCAGTTGATTGTCTTTTTTTTGGTTTTTTTTTTTGTTGTTTTTAATTTTTTCTTCCTAAATGGAAGTACTGGGGATTGAACCCAGGACCTCATGCATGCTAAGCATGTGCTCTACCACTTGAGCTATACACTCCCCCTTAAGCTATACCCTCCCCGTCAGCCACTTCTGAATCACACCCTAAAAGGGAGAGCACGTGCCCTCTCAGTCCCTTTGTCCTTGCCCCACTGGCTGCAGAGGATGAGAATCAGAGCAGCTGCCTCGGCCCCAGGATGGACGCTGTGAGTGGTGGAACCGCCCCTCAGACCTGAACTACTCCCCTCCAGACATGCAACACGTAAGAGACATTAACCTCTCTTTTGTCCAAACCACTTTGTTTTGGGGTCTCCATTGCAGCAGTTTTGTCTACACTCTATACAGAATAGTTTCCTAACATATACAGGTATGAGTCAGGGATCCAAATTCAGTTCCTGTCCAGTTTGACAGCTGTTACAATCCTTTCCCCTAAAATGTCATCTCCATCACATACTGAACTCATATACACTCTTGGGTCTATTTCAAGACAGCTTATTGTTTCTACTGGTCAGATACAAGCTCCATTCTCTTAATTAATACATAATATTATACACATGAAACTTATATAATGTTATAAATCAATAAAAAGTTAAATTATATATATATAGCTTTAAAATAACTTTTAATACCTGCTGGAACAAACTCCCCTTCATTTTTTTTCTGAAAAACTTCTTGGCTGTTCTGATTCATTTTGCCTTCCAGAAAATTTTAAGAGTCATTTTGCCAGGGTTCCACTGCAATTCTGATTAAAATTAACTAATTCAGGGGCAAATGTTGTATTTTACACAATTATCACATCTGCTTATCTAGAATCATGGCATGTTTCCATTTAAACAAGCTTCCTTCTTTGTCCCTCAGTAGAATTTTGTCATTTACCATCACTAAAGGCCCTAGACCCCTCATTCATTGTCATTTTTTATTATATTATGAATTGTGGTATTTTACCCACAATAATTTCTTCACTTGGTTATTGCTGGTTGGTGAAAAATTGTTGATTTCTTACTTTACATTGTATCTGACCACCCTGTGGAACTTTCATTACTTTCTAATATTTTTCACTTGATTCTCTCAGGTTTGAATTCATTCCTCACAGGTCTGCTAGAATTTATGTATGAAACTGTCTTGGCTGGTGCCTTTGTGAAGAGTGGCTCCTTGACCAGCCATTTCTTTCCTTCCACGGTTGCTGGGCTACTCTGCTTCCCTGCCTCTGGGGTCAACTTTGGTTATTTACAGCTTTAAAAAAAAAATCCTTTAATCCAGATTTTCCAATGTAATAGCATAAGATGTTACAGAATATTAACACATAATTTTTAATTTTTTTCTGAATTTATGCTTATAATCTCTATCTCATTATTAATAGTCTACACATTTCCTCTTTTTATTGGAGATCAGTGTTGCCAGAGTTTTGCCTAAATTCTGTTGAACTTGCAAAGACTCATCTCCTCATTTAATTTATTAATTTGGTGTGTGTTTTTTTAAACTTTCCAAGTCATTGCACTCTGTGCTTACAAGAAGTACAGCACAGCACAGCTGTGAGCCAGTCAGCCCAGGTTCAGTCCTGTCGCTACCAGTTACCGGCTGAGTGACCCTGGACCACTCACTCTGCTACGTCTCAGTTTTGTCATCTGAAGATGAAGATGGTAACACTACCTATCTCAGTTAAGTGTGAGGATTAGATGAATATCATATAGGAAGTATTTTAAATTTTCTCTGACATATCATAGCTAATATGTGAAAAGAATCTCCTATTACTATTGTATCTGTATTTTTTCTTCCTATTTTTTAATTTTACTTTGTTGAAAACCTACTTCACTAACAAGCAAATCTTGTTTAAAAATAAAAGCACATAAAGCCAGAAATTTTCCTCTATAAAGACAGAACCACATGTATTTCTCTCATTACCCTTTATTTCTAGGTAGTCTGTTGTTACTCTAATCATTAAAGAACATTAAAGAATTTTTTTTTTAATCTCCTTGTGGTAAATTTCCTTTAGTCATCCTTTTGTTAAGGAGGCAGTCTGAGCATATAAGCCTGTAAACTTTGTACTTTTTATCTGAGTCTGGTTACAATTGTGTTATTTGAAATTTTTATTGTATTTCTAGCTATTTTCAATTGAAATACTTTACCACTCTGTTACTAAACATGTCTGTGGTTATATTTTCATTCTGGATTATATAAAAAAGTATCCTATAAAGTAATTTTTAAATTAGATTTAATAAGTTTTGCCTGAAATTGTACTAGGCTGATATTGGAACTGACTCCTTTGCTTTAGATTTGCTTGCATTTGCCTGAAAACTTCATCTCTTTAAATGTCATAACAAATTCATGAAAAGTTCCATCAATATGTAAGGGCTTTTATCATAAAATAACAGGCAAAAACAAGTGAAAACTGTGCCTTAACAGATCCAGAACAAAAAATTACTAATGTGGATTGTTTTTCCTATTGTTTAGTAAACCTTCAAGGGGACCTATTTAAAATCTACCAAAATCTATCCATTGAGAATCTTTCCAAAATATTTTACAGCAATTATGTCAAGCTAGCCTTCAGTACTTCTTGAAAGTCACCATTATGAAAATAAATTTGACAATGACTGCCAAGGAAATAGGTTAAGAAATAGTGTCTATGAGTGTTTACAAAATGTGTCGTCTGGACTTCAGTAACACAGACAACTTATCCCTAACGGGTCAACTCCAGGAAAACCAGATCAGAGTAACGAAAGCATTGTCAACCTCAGTGAGCTGTTAAACAAGCAAGCTATACATAATGTAACTGATCACAGCCAGAGACTAGGGAGAAAGCTGCTTCTCCCCAGCACCCTGATCCCCTCAGCTACATCAGAGACCCAGCAGATGACACAGAAACTGCCCTTTCTGGGTAGCTATGGAAACGGGTACTGGAGTCATACTCACGCGTCGTAGTCTTGAACGACCAATCCCACAGACCAGATGGCAGTCAAATACTCATTAACGCCATTGGGGCTGATGTAATGAAGGGAGTCAGGAGAACGTGGGTCACCGTTGGAGCCAGTGAAGTCCACGCCCACCTGCCAAATGACAATTGAAGCCCTTACTAAAGTGATGTCAAGGACACTGTGCTCGATGTCCAGGAAAACACATGTTGAATGTTGAGATGCAAACATTTATTCCATAGCCTGCTTCTGCCATCTCCTACCAACTGCCTGAACCCACAGGTATTCCCACAGATAAACAATTAAACCCTCAGCATGAAGCAACGTGCTGTTCTCATCTTTCTAGATGTCTTAAATCATGAATGATTATACCCACGACTTAGACGGAAGGCTTGGTTTTTGTGTTTGTCTGACTAACGCTTTTGATTATTTAAATTAGTTCAGGGTAAGCACTGATGTGTACATATCTGCTTTCTTGCAAGAGGAACAGATCTTATCAACAAGGCCAAAAGCCTCTGGGTGACTGTTGACAACCTGTCTGAGGAGTCCACACTCAACAGATTGTGTCAATTTCATCACAAAGTCAGTCTGGCAGTAAAAGAAAGTGTATTGCAAAATGGAGGAGAAAAAAGCAACATGTTACAGCCTACTTTGAAAAACTCAGTGTGCTACTCACAGTAAAATTCAGCTGACATCCTCCCATGATATAATCAAGGAACGTGCATTCCACTGTAATCTAAAAAACAAACAGTAAACTGAAAATTAAAACTCTCCTATTACACAAGAGAAGCAGAGAGCTCTCTGGCATCTATTTTTAACCATTTGAAAGTGAGCGGCACACGATATAAACACGTGATAACTATCCCTGCATGTTGCGTTTAAGGCACCCCCGCCCCTTCCCATCATGAATCTGGAAGATTTTACTTCAAGATAATTATAGCAATGATTAGAATATTAAGAGCCAAAGATGACATACACTCACTGTAAGTTTTAAGAAACTAGTAATGAGTCTAATATGTTGAGAGCTTTAGCAAGTATAATAACAAGATTAAAAACAAAAAAACAAAAAAAAACTCCCACCTGAAATGTTAGCTATCTTCGTTGTGGTGGTGGTTTTATTGGTGTATATACATCTATTAAAATTCATCAAACTGTACATCTGAAATGTGTGTAGTTTACTGTACAGGAGTCATACCACAATAAAGGTGTTTAAAAAAAGCCCCCAAACTCCCGCTTGTTTGTTGTAAGAAATCTCTCGGATTTTTTTTCCCTTCATACATAACATCTTATCTTGAAATTAGGACCAGGATAGACGTACTGGGTCAAGCCATTTCCTCTAATATGCTGCAAAAATACCAATGTGCCTCATAGGTCCTAAGATAACGGAAAACTTCAATATTATTTGTCCTGTGCTAAAAAAGTTGTTAAACCTTGGTTGCAAAGTTACTTGAAAGATTTCTTTATTATTTCCTACTCTCTTCTTTGCCCTAAAGGCGCCCAGATGCTCATGTAATTTTCAACCGTACAAACAACATGTCTGTTTGATATACACCACATTGATAGAAAACTTGTAATGCGACCTCATTACACTGTAAGTAGTTAAGAGCGACTAACCTCACACTGTTTCACACTGATAATCCCTGAATTCTTATAGCTTTTCTTCTTTTGCCTCTTTTTTTCATTTATGCATTCAAATTCAATCTGCAGGAAGAAAAGACAAAATGCTTATTATTACTAGTGAGATAAGAAATGTCAATGTAAATTTAAATGAATGACTCTTTTCTCTTAGAGTCAAATCACCTACTGATGTAGGTCTGTTACAAAATACAGCTTTGAAACAATTACATAGTATGTTAAATATGTGAAATATTTATCAGTAACATTTCCAAAAAGCACTTCTCAAATTGTCTACCTTTAAATAAGTTTTTTTTTCAGATTAAAAAAAATTTTTTTAATTTAATTTTTTTTGGGGGGAGGTAATTAGGGTTATTTATTTTTAATGGGAGTACCGAGGTTTGAACCCAGGACCTCATGCATGCTAAGCACATATTCTACCACTGAGCTATATCCACCCCTCTTAAAATTGTGTACCTTTTAAAATAGTTCCTAAGAATAAATTTTGCTTCTGGAGATCATTTCCTTACAAATGTGCCAAGTAAGAAAATTTTTCTTTGTAATAAAGGAAATAAAATATTACTCCTAGCTGTTACCTACACAAAATACAAAAACACGCTACTTAGAAAATGTTTTAAAACCTCAGAAAACAGAAACATGTGAAGCCCAACACTATGGTAAAATATTCAGCAAATATCATGTCTTTTCACTGGGAGTATGTGTTAGAAATAGATCTAATAAATGACATCTTCTCAGTACGGTTCCCTCCCCCAGACAGACGACCGTCCTTTCCACCTCCAACCCACCTATCCACGTGGGAGGCGTGGCTCAAGTCATCCTCCTCCGTAACACCAACTCCTGTGCTAGTCTTCTCTGATCTCCATCTATCTCCTCGAACTTCTCCAACCACATACAGCTTAGTTACATTCTTGGTTAATATTATTCTCAATTGTTTCATTTCATTAATTTTTTTTTCAGAGCTAGGGTATAATCACTTCTAAGTTATGCCTTGAGATTCTCACTGTCCTGCCTAATAATAAGATGAAAGGTGCTCAGTGAACACTGGATAAGTCACCTCTTCCGGTTAACAGAAAGCAACTTACCTACTTTAGACAGAGTCATTACTAATTTTCTAAGAATCAAACATTAAAAAGTACATTTGATGGTGGGGAGGGTATAGCTCAGTGGCAGAGCACATGCTTAGCATGCACGAGGACCTGGGTTCAATCCTCAGTTCCTCCACACACATACAAACACACAAAAAAAGTGTTTCAAATAAATTTTTGAAAAAACAGCTTTATTAAAAAATAAAAAGTGCATTTGATACAATGATACAAAACAAAATTATATTAAACAAATTCCTTGATGCTTCAGGATCTTGCCAAAGTCTAAGTCATTATCATACATATTAATTATTGACTGTTAGAGACACAGAAATGCCCTAAACAGAATGCTCATTGGTAAAAAGCTGTATTACTTCATCTCATTTATTCAGTTTTACAGAGTGTTTACCAAGTGGCAGGCACTGTCCTAGGCACTGAGAACACAGAGGTAAGACAAAGCCCTGCTTTTGAAGAACAAGAGAGGGTGAAAATTCAGCTGTAAATATCCTACTTAAAGATCTTTGAAATTTTAAATGGCAGAACTAATGGAAAATAGTGAAGACATGAACAAGCCAACTAAAAGAATTAAATGCGAGGCGTAATCTGGATTGTTGTTCCCCTGATTTCAGTTTGTTATTTTCCAGAATCAGTAAATGACATGCTTTTAGGAGACAGTGAACCAGCACCTAACTGTAAATCACTTTATGGGGCAAGTACTTTAAGCCCAGCTAACTTGATCCAGCCCACCCCCGTGAGAGATGAGGCTTTTAAGTGTTGCTGAATTTTGCTGTTGTTTTAATTCAGTCTGTTAAAAGTCAACTGAATCTTTGCACTTAAGTCATTAGGTGATTTGAAAAGACTTTCCTGCTTTACACAAGCATTTCCATTTCCAGTACCTGGGCTTTGTGACCAGGGTGCTGGAACAAGACTAGAGATCTCTACGTGACCTACTTAAAGTTCTAGTCCCACTATGTTTGTTTAAAACTCATTTCTCCCAGCTATTTAAATCAAATAGCTAATAAGTTTTATTTATTCCTTTAGTATTTAAGTTTTGATCTACAACTATCAGTATCTTGTTTTGGGTCACTTCACTTACATGACTTGGTAGAAAAGACCTTCCCACTGACCATAATAATCCTTTACCTCTTAAACCTCATGTTTGGATTTTCAAAAGCAAATGCTATATATATGAGCATTCTTCAGGTCTCTAAGGAGGTAATAAATAATTCATATTATTCTACGTAGGCTATACAGAGAATTAATAACTTATTCAAACTAGAAAAGGTAAATAAGAGAAAGCAACTTGCGAGTTTTGTTTATAAAAGTCTCTGGAATAGTTTTTAGGCACTTTGCCTTAGAGACAGAGAAGTTTCAGAAGCACCCTTAGAAAGATGTGGGGATGCTAACAATAAACTGAATGTAGTTAAGGCAGATAAACGATCTTAAAATTAGTACAATTAGGTCACAGCTTAATATTACATAATTTGAAGTAGCATAACTATGCATTTATCCTTCCCGTGGGTGAAGACAAGTCAGAGGGGAGAGCCACAGGCAGACTGTAAAAGCCAACTTGGGAAATGTCCAAAAGGAGAATAAATGTACAAGATTCAAGCCCAGGTATTTGTCTAGTGTTACAGATTTTAACTATCGTGGCCAACAAAATGCCAAAATCTCTAATATGAAGAATTTTGAATCCAACCATAAACATTGTTTAAAGCCAAAGGAAACCAAACCTTTATATATACAAATGTAAAAACTGGCCCCAAATAAGAATTTTGGATAACCCAATTCCTAAACAAACAAAATCCACGGATATCAGAGCATTACATAATGTAGAGTAAAAGCATGAAAAACTATTCGCTTTGCCAAGAGGGAAAAATGAACTAATAAATACAGGGCCCAACCATAAGGTATATGCAAATAACAAAGATGCAACTTACAGGTGAGTTTCTGGAGGCTCCTTTCAGCTTTGTCATGGTGGTTTGAAATGTTCCAATGAGATCATGTGACCCATCATTGTCATAATCATAACATTCTACCTAGAAGTAAGTATAATAAAAATTTGTAAAGATCAATATAATTTTGTTTAAAAGGATTGGCTGCAATCAAACGGGACTTACCAAGAAGTGCACTTTTAATTAAAATAAGTGAAAATGTTTACTATGCAGTCCTACTTGGAGAAGTAGGAACTGACTTAACTTCCTAGAGGAGAAATACTGAAACGCTTTTCAAACCCTTGCTAGCTATCCCTGGAATGGGGCTCTAGACTAGCTCACAGACAGATGAAAAACACAAATACTGTTCAAATTCCACATTAAGCAGCGTCCAGTTCCTGTACACGCCTTTACCAGTGCCGATAAAATCAAAAGGGAATTAGACCTTCTTTCTCACCCACTTTTTACCTTGTTGGCCACTGTATGTCTACAGGAAGAAAGGAAGCCAGTATCCTGGGCAGCTAAAAACTGTGTAAGTGTAGATGACTTAGGATTATGGAAAACGTGTTTCCTTAGCTGCAACCTGGTGAGGCGAGGCTTCCCTTAGGAGTTATACATGCTGAAGTCAGCTCTGCAGTGTTCTGAGGAAGAATCTATCATACTGGGTCATAATTACGCTTTCCATTTTAAGACAGGGTCAGCTCTAGTTTTAGCTAGGACTCTCATTGAATGCTTGCTCTTTCTTAAAGCAGACAGAAGAAAGTTGAGAGTATTTGATCTCCATGTAGTTTTGTACCAGGTTGACAGATGCAATTAAAGAGCAAATATTCACAAGAATACCTGAACTTTTCACTGAAATGAGAAAAATTAAGGTGGTGAGAACTCTTAGCAAGTAGAGAGTTTTTATTGGTTTCAAACACTTCAGTCACTGACCGATTCTGATCGGTTAACTCTTGCCCTGTATCTCTGACACTCAATTTTTGAAGCCAAAAGAAGATTAATGACCTTAACAAGTTTTTCTAAAGGAACCAAAATTAAGATAAAGTCAAAAACAATCTTAATATTGTAATAATTTCCTTTTTAAGAGTTTTTTTAATTACAGAAAACAGAATGTTATATTTTAGATTTGCATTCAGGAAACTCTAGTTTAAATCTAAGACAAGGTGAAGCCTTAATAAGGTCAAGATTTTATTTAAACAAAACTTGATAGAAGAGTTAAAACTGTTCATGTTTAAACTGCTTGAAACTTCAGGGGATGTAAAAATATTTTTAAAATGTGATTATTAACAATTCACAGTAATTAATAAATAAGAAAAACTCACTGTTGCCCCATTATAGGCAAATGTTAGATGCTAAGGGAAATGTAACATTTATAATGCTGGCATATATCCAAATACAGTTTGAGGTAAATGATGTAATGATCTGTCATTTAATTTCTGTTCTCGAGAATTCAAAAACTAGTACCATTGGCTGCTTTAAACAGTTTTTGTGAAACTGAAATGTAGGCATATATACATATGTGCATATGTATATATGTAAAAGATTACACACATCACACAATAGTACATTCACTAAGGCATTCCCAGGTTAAGCATGCATGATTATTTTTCTTATTCGCATGATCTTATGAAAATAATAATACATGCTAGAGTGATAACACTGACACGTTTCCACTGCAGCAAAGAAATCCTGACTCTTTCCTCTGTAACTCTTTACTACACCTCTAAATAATTTCCAAACACCAAGAGAATCACAGATGTATGACTTTCTGATATTGCGAAGAAATACAGAACTAAAGAAATAAAGACAGTGATGGCGTGGGAAACCAAGTTGTGTATAGTTAAAACAAATGGAGACACTTTTAAGAATGGTAGACATTCATCAGAGAAAGCTCAGAAAATCAGTTTACTTACTATAATAAAATAGCCCTGAAAGCACGCCACTGTGTGCAAAAAACAAAGTTTAAAAACATCGTTTCATTGTTAACATATTATTATAAACAATCAAATAGTTTTGGTTTAGGCATTTTTTCCCTCAGCTTTTCTTGCTTCTCAGATCTAATGAAGTTTCAACTTACTATGTTTAGTGTGAAGACCAAAAGTTCTAGATTCAGTGGAACAATTAAAAGCAACCTGTAAAGCTACTTTTCTACTGTTTATTTTGTACCTAGATTTCACTGCTATTTGATACATCATACAAATCAGCTTTGTATTGCTTTTTTAAATTCTCTGCAAACTGAGGACAAAATTTTACAGATCTAAGAAATGAAGGGGTTTTCAATGATGACAGCGTCTGTATTGTGTTTAAGAGTTTATAAAAGTTTCTCCTGCGTTAACTTAATCCTTACCTTTTTTGGGGGGTAGATATTATTTTTGTCTACTATAGAAGTGAAGAAGTCAGATGCCCTGCCCAAGTTCCCTTAGCTGCTTAAGTTAAGCCTTGGACTGTGGTCCACTTGTAAGTCCGTTGTTTGTCCCATGACATCACCTTTCCTGCTTTTCCCATACTAATTATCAAAAACCAAAACCAAAAACAGTAACAAGAAACCCCAAAATAAACAAAAAACTCACCTCTTTTTGCTGACACCTAAATATAAGAAACGGCCTGTATCTGGAATCTTATGTAAAGACATGACTCTAGTATAAAAGTGTCTTAAAAATAATGTATCTATCCTGATAGATGGCTGTAAGTGAAAACATCAAAAAAAAAAAAATTCTGGGGGGCAGGGTATAGCTCAAGTGGTGGTAGAACATGTGCTTAGCATGCACAAGGTCCTGGGTTCAATCCCCAGTACCTCCATAAAAATAATAAATAAGTAAGTAAATAAACAAATAAACAGCAAATAAATACATAAATGTTAAAAATTCTTTGCTATTTGTTGCTGCTCCTTATTCTCCATTCTGCTTTCTTGACACTCTAAAATTAAAACCATCCAAATGTTTTAATGAATTATACCTTCCTGTGAAAGTCAGTGACCACCACCGTCCTGCTCTGGGCTAAGGGCAGGAGGCACCGTCCTGCTCTGGGCTAAGGGCAGGAGGTAGCATCTCTTTTTATTTGAAAGGGACACACCAGAAGCAAAGAGTGGACTTAAGGTTCCTATTCGCAGAGCAAAGGAATCTTATTAAAAGGAAGGAAGCCTTAAATTAAATACGTTATTTAAAAAAATAAAGAATAAAATAAAAATCACAACGTTTGATTAAGCATTAGGTCAAGAGATCACTCAAAATGTCTGCTCCTTCAGACTGACTACTTACCAGCAACGTTCCTACTTCAGGGTTCCTAGATGTAAATAAAATTCAACCTTACATCATGTACTTTTAAAAAATACTACCTAATGAATTAGTTTATAAAAGCAGTGCGAATGTGTGTATAGAACATACATATAATTTCAAATTACCTTAATCGTTTTGTCCATATCTCCATAGCACAGGGAGTTAAGAGAGATCTTAAAAGGCCTCCAAACAGGATTCAAGTTGTTTTTAATAACCTGTGAAAATGAGGATTCAAAGACCAGTCAGAAAAGCATTCCATTCATCAAACGCTTTGCTCTGGCCTTTCCTAGATTCCTGCCACACTCTCACCATCAGCCCTTCATCTCTTCACTCACCCAACTGTGTCCATGAAAAACTAGCTAGGACAATATTATCCACGTGTTACGCAAAAAATGCAATAGACTGTCTAGTTGTGATACATTCTGAGGAAAGGAAACAACTGGGAAATACGTGCACCCATTACAAAGTGCACTTAGAAATGATACAAGATTACTGATTTTGTTGGAAACCAGAGTTTTCATTACAGGACGTAGAAGATTCAAATATGTAATAAGAAAGGATGAGAAAGAATCTTGCTATGCTGGATTTCAATGGAAAAAATAGCCTAAAATTGTGATTTAAAATTTTTTTAAATGTGTACATAATAAACATATATACACAAACATGCATATTCCTCAGTTGTGAATGTATATGTGTGTGAGAGAGATCATGTGTGCAGGTAAGACTACGTGGTGAATCTAGGAGAAAGATACACTGGTATATAGTTTACTGTTCTTCACAGGGGTTTTTCAGAGGCGGAGAAGGGAGGTAATTAGGTATTTACTTATTTATTCATTTTTAATGGAGGTGCTGGGGATGGAACCCAGGACCTTGTGCATGCTAGGCACACACTCTACCACTGAGCTATACCCTCCTCCCCTACAGGGTTTTAAAAATTAAGCATAGTAGCATCTCCTCATTAAAATTTAAAAAACTGACTATGTTGACCTTGTGTTTCTAGCAATTATATATGTCTGAACTCAGACTGATATTTTCATAAACACATAATTTTTTAAAATTCAGATTACTGCAATCCCAAAGGAAACTTCAACCCTACTTTTCAAATTCAGATACTCACCTCCGTTCGATGAACCATTAGCCAGTTTCCATCAGATGTCTGCTTGTGGAATTCCAAGTATGGATCTGATTTTCCAAATAGATCCTACATTAAAAAAAAAAAAGTAATTATCTTCCTCTAAACCATGTGAAATCAGACTTAATACATGCTACATTTTAGCAGTACCTGAAGTCTAATTCCACAACACGGATACATACAGTACAAAACAGCAGTAAACACAAATCCCATCATGTTCCTCACAAACCACATGGTCACGCCACAGAGCAAGGAAGCTATTCAAAGACCTTTGGGGTTGTGCCAAATGGTCTTAGGAACTGGCATACAGAGGTTCCCTCCCACAGGCCAAAGCTGGGATACTCTGAGCATCAATTAACCAACGGAGTTCATAATAATACTAAAAAATAAAAAACACAAAAAACCCACATTGGTCACATTTAGAGGAATTCTAATTCTGAAAAATGGTAAATATAAGAAAAAAAAAATCAAACATTTTAACTTGCCTTTTCTGGATAAACTGTAGCTCAGAATAAATAAATACCTAATGTGGAGAAGAATACTTCTCTCTACAGAAGGATTCTCACTAATAAACGAAGAAGCAATGGCAGCATGAGAATATCACTTTTTTACAGACCCCTTAACAAAATAATGTATCTAGGTAGTTATCATCGGGGTCATTAATACTCCAAAAACACAGAACTTGACAATGTGAGCCTCCTGTTGGAATGAATGCCACCACCTATGGAACTGTCACACCAACAGTTCAAAATACCATCAGATCATACGTCTAGATTCAATTCCAGCTTACAGAACTCATGAAATGAAGGTGGAGAGAGGAGCATGTGAAGTGATACCACAGGATTTCATCAGTTTATAAAGAGTGCAGAGCCTTCTACAGGACAAAGGAGTCAGTTTCTTTATTGAATAAATTCCATGGATGGACAGATAGGAAGGAGGGAGAGAGAGAGGGAACAAGAGAGGAAGGGAGGAAAGAAATAAAAGGAAGGGGGGAATTTATAGACTGAAAAAAAATTAACAACATATGAACCAATTATAATTTTTAAAGAGTCTTTAGGGATACACCAAAATATTTATGGGTGAAATTATATGATGTCTCAGAGGAGAGAAAGCAGATAGGGGTAGAGATGAGACAAAATTGGTCATGAGTTAAAATTGTTGAAGACAGGTGATGGGGACATGGAATTTTTTAAAATACTATTCTATTTTTGGATATGTTTCAATTTTTCAAAAAATAAAAAAAAGAAACTGGCTACTAGTCTAAGATATTTGCAAACTGAATTGTAAAGTAAATGTAAATGGTAAAGAATATTGATTGGATTATAGAAATATATACAAAAATCACTCAAAGAATTATTAATCCATGCTATACAAAAATTTGTAGTGTATTATGCATTGTACTCACCCTTCAAAAAAGATTGACTTTTGGACGCAAAAGGGAAAATCTGTAATTAATAAAGCATGGAATTTTTGCTTTTTTCTTTAAGGTAATACAACTACACTCTCAAATGTCTCTTCTAGTAACATTAATGCTTGTATTAACTCCTCTTTTAAGCTATACAAACCCTTTGATTACATCTAGAGGAAGGAGATAAAGAGAAATGGATTCTGCTTAAACACACATACACCCTCACACACTCAAAGTAGAATCTGGAAGTAAACACACTCCCTAGTGATGCTTAGATGACAGAGGTCATGTCATAATATCAACTGCATTATTATTTTCTCAAAAAGGAATCACTGTGAGGCAAAACATGATACCCTTGTTGCAATCTGCATCCACCTACCCACCTTATTATCCAGTTTTCTTGCTTCCATTTCAAACAAGACTACTCTGTTATCCTTTATTTCTTCAGCTGAAATCTATGAGTAGACAGGGTAAGTGAAAAAATACATATATATATTTTGAGATTCTGATACATTCAGAAAGTACTGAGTTATTCTGTTATCTAATAGTCTATAAAGTCTATACTAATATAAACAAATTCTAAAATGTTTAATAACAAAATAGTACCATTAAGAGTTATCATGATTTCTTTTATGTATGGAAAATAAATATTTTCCGAAAATATGCCAAATCTACATTATGCAACTTCCTTTTTAAATGTTGTTGCCCAAACTGGCTCTTCCCTATTCCAGTATAAAAATCAAAGCTCCTTAAGACTGTACAACACTAGTGAGAACTCTCCAAATATTGAGAAGTATGAGGAACTCATACCTAGAGAACACTGTAAATTCAAACTATCAGATCAGTATTTCCATCCAAGGTAACTGAAAGACTTGTTTCGCTTAAAAACAAATTCTAAGCCAACCATGGCCCAAAGGCAGTAAAGCTAACGACTGAGAATGTTCTCGGGCCCACACACAGATGTCAACGTCTCACCGGACTGAATATTCTTATGCCTCAGGAATTTAAACTAGAGCAAAAGAGCTGCTCAGAGAACTGTGTTTGATGATCATAGTCATCCTCAAACATGGCTCGCTCAGGGCGCCAGCCTTCCATCCTCAGGCAGAACTACAGTTAGACAGCTATCACTGTAGGCAGTGATTACCTGGACAGAAACTCTAGAAGAAACAATATTTAAAAGCACGGCATTATATAACTGAAACCTGACATAGGCCAATGCATATATATTCATTTGCCCAGGGCCAGTACTCAATAGTGGAAAACCTAGGTGGGAGGATGGCCAACAAAGTGCAAGCACCCCCCCAAAAAAAATTGTTAAGAGTTGAGAGGTTCAGTGGCCAGGTCATAATACAAGATCATTCTGGAATAAAATCCATTATGGAAAGTTTCTGTCGTGCTGAGGGGACCAGGTTTGACTTGTAGAGGTCCAAACTGATCCATTCAGACTATTACGCAGTTTCTTTCTATCTTGCGAAGTGATGCTTCCATGGGGGAAAGAGTTGGGGCAGGCGAGCGTCGCCGAAGTGCTCCTGACTCCATGGGCAAATTAAAAAACCTCAAAGAAGGGATTCTCATACTGCATTTTTCTTTCTTTCCGGCACAACACAGTTCCCGTTAGTGATCACTACAGGGCAAGGGTGGCTGGAGGGCAACATTCAGGATCAAGTGATAGAGCAAGACTGTTGAGTATCTTCTCACAGGTACAGTGTCTGCATGTCCTATTACACTAAACCGTTGGAGGCAAATGACAAGCATCTTATCCTCACCGTGATGCTTCCTTTTCCTGCAGGTCTGCCATTTTTAAGCACCAGTGGTCGAGTTAGCTTCTTACTGGAAACAATCTGTTAAAATTCAAAAGTGAGACAAAGAGCTATTTCACTTCAACAGGTGAACATCTAAATTGAATGGTTTCAAAAAAGAGTTGAGTATAAAGTTCACTTGACAGTCATTAGAAATGGAAACATTAAATTCACTCCTTAAAGATTTACAAATTATAGGGGGGTGGGAATAGCTCAGTGGTAGAGTGCATGCTTAGCATGCACGAGGTCCCGGGCTCAATCTCCAGTACCTCCATTAAAAAATAAAGGAAAAACAAAGTTTAAGAGAAAAAAAAAAAAAAGATTTAGAGATTATAAAATGCATCTACACGTTTAAAACCCACTGGAAAAGATATCCAAGGAGCCAGTCCTGGCAGATACAATCTCCCCATCCCTGGTCGTTTTGTCAACTACTTCAAAGTTTAACTTCTTCCTTGTAATGAAAAAAGAGGATCAGGTTCTCATCACATACACAAATCATGGAGCTGAAACTCCTGTAGGTTAAAGGTGGGCCTGAGAATACTCAATAAATGGGGTTCAATTCGTCAACTGACACATAACTTTAATATATAACCCCCACAAAATATCACTTTGATTAAAATAATGTAGTAGACCTAGGTACTCTCAAGCAGATATATTTCTCAAGTTCTTTATAATTTTAGATACACTGTGATTTTTTTTTCCCCAAAAATACTTTTTTAATTTTCTCTCTGATACTATTTACCAAAGTTTGAGAAAACTGATCAGCTCTATGTTGTCCTTGAGACATTGGAAATACCATGAGCTCCAAGAACTTCAACACTGAAAAATAAACTCATAAAAGACAAATCTGGGGGGAAAAATGTTATCCATAGGGGAAAAAAAAAAAGACTCCTCTCTCCTGAAACCTTCCCCATTCTATTACAAATGGTCCTGATTTCTCCTTAGAAGTCAAACTCTGAGCTAGGAGCACGATGTTGGGCCCACAGACACACCCATGCTCTGACCCAACCTGTCATATACTGGAAAGGCAGATAATTTAGCAACTACAGCAAGATATGGTGAGTGTCGAGGCAGAAGCGAAGGAGGGACCAAGCGAGCACAAGGACGAGATCCAAACTACTCCAGGGCATCAGGGAAGGCTTGCTAGGGGCAGTCAGGTCTACGCCTAGGGCTAGCGGGGGAGCAAGCTAGGTAAAGGAATGCTGTTGGGACTTGGCGGGTCAAGAGGCACCAGTCATGCTAGTTAGAACGTCAGAAAGGTTGCTGTGCCTTTGACAGCAATTATGACTTAAACATAGAAACAACACTGTACTGAAACCTGTAAACAACAGCAGACAAAGCCTAGAGCAATGGTACTATTTACTGAAATGACGAATGAAATACGCTTAACGCGAAAGAATTAATAGACTTTGCCAAAAAACACGTTCCCTACCCTTATAAAAAGTAAGATAAATTCTACACTGTTCAAGGCAACCATACTAACATGGGAACTCAGGCTTTAAAGTGATTCCATGCTTTTCAACTTTAAAAATTAAACCAATGAGCACTTATTAAAGACACCCAATTCTTTGGTTCACATTTAGACAAAACATAGGACAGCTGCCAGTTAAACTCACCTGTCCAAGGGTGCATTCACATTCTCCTAAGAAGTCGTCATCGCTCAGCTCGATGGTTTTGTTGTCGATGTCATAAATTCCAAATTTCAACTTCTGAACCACTTCAAAGTAGTAATCGATAATAAACGTCTTGGAAAATTTGGGATTCAAGCAATTCTTAATCCTTTCTGTGCGGTCAACCTATACCCACCACCCCAAAACAAAAAAGTTTTTTTCAGATCAAAAGTGCACTTAGATTTCAACATCTTTATGTACCACATGTAACTAAATACAGGCATGAAAGCTAAAGGAAGTGTCTATATGTATATGAAAAACTCCACAAATTCAGGACAAACTTGCCCCCAGAACTGCATTAACAGATGAGATGGTTTTATTATTTTTAATATCTTTAATAAACTCTTCACCTTGTCAATAGAGCAATTCAGATTGCTTTTCACCTACAAGTATTTAATATTACCTCATACCACTGTTGACCGCTTGTATTCAAAAACAGCACGCATAGAGGGTCGGACTTTGACCCTACGTCTGCATCCAAAAGATTGTCACAGGAAATATTCAGCTCCACCTTTGTAACACACTGGGCAGCCA
Organism: Camelus dromedarius; assembly: GCF_036321535.1. Lineage (NCBI taxonomy): Eukaryota > Metazoa > Chordata > Mammalia > Artiodactyla > Camelidae > Camelus > Camelus dromedarius. The sequence goes on along the minus strand of NC_087465.1, from coordinate 21,828,758 downwards.
TCTCTTGAGCTGTAAGAAAACCAAGGAGATGAGAGCCAGTGAACTGGTGCCTTTAAGAAGCCCAGGAATTCCTAATGAAACATCTGAACTCTTAAGACAAGCGGTCAGACCAGGATCACAGAAGGAACCTGCTAGAATAAGATTTTGTTATTGGGTGTCTCCTGGTGATTCAGAGGTCCGTGAGCCCAACCCAGTGATGCGGCTTCAGCCAGGTTCTCTGGCCGGGATAAAACTCATTTACTTACGTGACAATAAAATGGAGCTTTTAAGATGGGAAATAAGACATACTCATCTTCTTCTCACTTTACTATAAATTCTACCGTTCAAGTAGAATTTTACTTTTCACTTAAAGGTAAATGTAGCATTCAGCTACAAAACAAAACAGATTAAACCACAACCTTAATTTTATGGATGTTCATTTGACAAGATATCGAGTGAGCTATTTGCTATCTTCACGGAATTTTGGCTAAGATCCAAACCCGGGGAATGAAAGATCCCAAACACCCCCTTCTCTCCTCACCCCATCCCCCCACATTATACAGCAGTGGTTCTCAATCTTGGCTGCTAAGCTTGAGCTCTACCCCTACACCCCTTTAAGGCAGCACATTAGATTGTAAATGACGTTAGGCTAAGGAAGCATTTTCTCCTCGCTAGAGAGCGCGCGCTCTCGGAAAAACTCACAGTAAAGAAAATTACACTGAGCTTGTCTGGTATTCAGAAGACAGCAACGTCCACATTTTTAATCCCTGCCATGGGATGCTAGAAGCAGGGATAGGGAATTGGTCAAGCACAAAAGCACAAAAACAAAAACAAACAAGCAAAAACAGAGAAAGGGGCATGCTTGCTTTTCAATGTGCAAAAGGGACCAACAGGAAGGGTCACTGGCTCAGGAGTCAGAAACCCTGGACTGCAGCTCTGTGTCAGTCACACCACAAGTGCTGCAGCTTCTCAGTTTCTCTAGGAGTGCAGTCAATCACTTTAACTCCTAAAGCTTCTTCCAGGTAATGTTCTGTGACTAATTTAATTACAGTGAATATGGAACTTTAGTTTAGAAACTGGTACTAAAGGAGTAGGAGAAAAAAAAAAAAGTAAGGTCAGGCAGAAGATTTATAAGAACCAAAAAGAGAAATGAAAGGAAAAGGATAAAGTTTTCCAAAGCCAGCCTCCATCTCCCATTATCAAAAAGCTGTATCTGAAAAAACATACATTTATAATACTTTCCCACTTACGGAGCTACCTTTGCTTCATATTGTCACTCAATTCCCCGTCCCCAGATGACTTGAAAAAATAATTCACATCAGCAAACAAAACACGGGGCCCAGTCTCTTGGATACAAGCAGCATAATAAGGAAGTGAGTTTTACTACCAACCGGGGACTCTCACACTATTAAACTCTCAGCTCACAGCAGGGCAGCAAAGGGAATCAGCTTTTGAGCGCCATTTTTTTTTAATGAATTTCCAGAATTCTTCAATTATCCTGAGTAATATCTAAATAGTGATATGATTGCTGATACCTGAACACACAGAATCGTGGACAGCAGGAGGTAATAGTGAAGTGGTGACATTTGATCACTCTTACCTTATTTTTTCTGTGTGTGTGTAGAGGGGAGAGTAATTACATTTTTATTTATTTATTTAATGGCGGTACTTGAACCCAGGACCTCCTGCATGCTAGGCATGGACTCTACCACTGAGATATACCCTCCCCACGGGTCATTCTTACTTTAAACACAAGAAGTATGTGCATTTCACCCTGTCATTGCTACAAAGTGAGCAATCCACCAGAGCCCCTTCCTTGATTTCTCAAGAAGATTCCGAAGATATTTGGCCCTGCTCTATGAGTCACAGCAGGCTACAGAGATAAGTTTAACTTGTTTCAGGTTCCACTGCCTTACTGTACAGTAAATACAGTAATAGCACTATTAAACTGTATTTCAGTAAACACTGTATCCCTTGGCTACTGTATATACATTTAAGAAATGGCACTGATTGTATTTTCAAGCCTATCAAATGAACAGTTCATCGTAGGTGCACCAAAGTGAGGTGTTAATAAGTCAGCAGCAGTGACAGCTCAGGATTGCCTTACCTGTGGAAACAAGCATCTTGGCAAAGTTAGCCACAACGTGTACACCTCACCTACTAAGTGAATCATCTTTTACCAAAAACTACCTTGATAAAAAACAGAACCGGATCCCCCAGTACAAAGTTCCAGAATGCTCAATTGAAATTTTTTTTGAATTATAAAGACACAGTGAAGCTGCCGACCAGCTGTGCAGCAGGCAGCTGGATATTTTATTAAGGCTGAGACTGAAGGTTTGGGGTCTCACTCCCCTCAGAGCGTTTTTAATAACTTCCCACTTTCTGTAACTTCCCAGATGCTGGACCAGCAATCAGAACATATCGCCTGCCCCAGTTATCCAACTCTGCCCGGCTCTGAAAGCACACTTCCTAAAATGTGGCTTCCTTCCTTGTCTTCGTGGCTGGGCACATCCCCGTGCTATCTAACTGGGCAAGACAGGCGTTTCACGGTTTAACACTATATGCTCCTCTCTAGTTCACGGTCAACGATGATAGGAAAATTCTTTCCACTTAAAGCAGCAACAACTACAACTACTTCGTCCTCAAGGTTTAAAAGTTTGTATGTTGGGAAAGGCCTGTTGAGATGTTTATACATTTCCTGATTTCACATACATTTCAGTTGTTTCTAACATTCTGGCAAACTGCTTTGTATTTCCCAATCATGAAGAGTTTAATAGTTCTATTCATTTACTCAACACTCATTCAATAAACGTTTATAAAACACCTACTGTGTGTCAGACACAATTCTAAGGGGTTGGGAGACAAGGATGAACAAAACAAACACCTGAGACAGACAATAAAAAAAGATAAATAAGTAAAAATAAACGGTATGCTAAGTGGTGGTCAAGTGCTAAGGAGATGCAAGAAATCCTGAAGGTGGGGTGCAACTTTAAATATTTCATAAACTTATCTTGACAACACCATTGAGAAATACTTGTGTTGATTTTCCATTCTTTTAAAAAAATCCTGACCCCTAAGCAGATTGTACATTGTTTTTTTTTTCTCATTAAATGCTTCTAGAGAAGACAAAAGCTTAAACTTGTGGTTTGGATAAGTCAGACTGTGTCTAACAAGCAGTGTGACCTGAAGCCATGCTATAAAGACCCTGCGGGGATGGACATGACTTGGAAAGCTGGTTGGTTGGGTTAGCTTCTGGCATGGACAGTGATGGCTTGCGGCGTGTTCTTTCTCTGGACTGTGAAGGCAGTCTCTAAAGAAACTCTTTGCCCTTACGAGGTAATTTTCATATTTGCTTTCTGTTGAAATAACTGAAAAAGTTAAATCTCACAGCTGTTTACGTCTTATATAGAGAGTGTCATATGTACTCAAGTTGCGTATTTTTATAAAGTCAAATACCAAGAGAAGGGGGGCAGGGGAGACAAGTTGCTCCTTAAAGTTGCGGATCCCTATTTTAACATCATCTTAGGGTCTAGACGCAGGGTAAACTCAATGCTCAGAATACTGAAGTAGCCTGATGACAATGCATATTGCAACCACACTGTTGCTTTGGTAATTTTCACCGGAACCAGACATAATACATCCACTTGGTAAGAGGACATTTCAAAATTATTTGCTAAAACAAATATGTAACTATTTCCTTCTATTTTTCATGGGGAAATTGTGTTAGTATGCTATCTATCTCATTTATATTGATAAATTTGACCACTGTATTGACTTTCAGGTCTTTTTAAAAATTAGGATTGCATACTCAAAAGCTGTTGTATATTAAAAGAATAAACTGTCTCTCCAAAAGAATCCCAATACCCTCCCCCTCAGCTTCCTCAAATATATTTAAACCAGCATAATTGACTTAAACGTAGCTATTAGAATCTTGTCAAAATGCATACATAGTGATGATAACTTTGTAATGTAATGTATAGAAATATCAAACCTGGAACTAACAGAGTCAATTATAACTAACATAGATCAATTATACTTCCATTAAATAAATAAATACAGATGTCTGCATAATGTCTGCTTTTGATTATCATATCAGACACTTAAATAATGTAGTTAAATAAAATCTATGATACTTCACATTTGGAGGCTAATTTAAACCTCCTCCTCAGCCAACATCTCAATAAATCTTAACAAATATTCTACTTAATTGGACTTTAACCTGATGAGTAGTCCTTATAAGTGAGAACATGAAGGGATAATATTGGTGGGAAGGAAGGTCACTGGTAGGGTGAAGGTAATAATGGGTACATTAAAGGAATGGCCAAGTTTGGCCTCCTCAAACTTGTTGAGTGCCACCAGCGAAAGAGGCCTTAATCCTTGCTAAAAGATACACCTAAAAGATCAACCTTTTGATGAGCAGTGGTGGCTGATGACACATTTCTGAAGGTCAAAATGTTATTTAATTGTATTCACATCCAACACTGACTCTCTTGGTTGTGCTGACAGGCACACTTTCTAGCATAAAAAAATCACTGGCTAAAGAAAGCTTTGAAAAAAGAAAAAGAACCCTAACAATGGTAGGAAAAAGAGCACAGAAATAGACAAAAGAGAAAGGGGGCAAGGAAAACTATGTCAAAAGCTATACCAAGAATTGACAGGAGCAGGGGTGCAGCATGAACCGCGTACCTGAGCCAGTGCTACAAAGGAAATATTCCGGGCAATAGTGATAGCACTGCAAAGAGTATATAAGAAGGGGGAGGGGATAGCTCAGAAGAAAAGCGCGTGTTTAGAATGCATGATGTCCTGGGTTCAATCCTCAGTGCTTCCATTTAAAGATAAATAAATAAACAAACAAGCAAACAAACAAACCAACCTAATCCCCCCTTTCCCCCCAAAAAAAAACCAAAAAAATTTTTTTAAAGACTATATAAAAAGCTGCAATACTTAGGTTGCTTTAAATGTATGTGGAAATGGTGATCATTGTATTTAAAGTGTTCACAGCTATAGATAAAATTGGGAGAGGTGTCCAGTCATTAAGCAATTCTCAAAAGGCAAAACAAAGCAATCTTTTGTTGCCCTCCTGCTGGAATCTCCTGTCCTTCTCCTTTCTTCAGGGCCTCCATCCGAGAGAAGAAATCCTGAAAGAGAACCACCCGTGCTTCCCTGTGGGGTTGGGCCAAGCACTGTCACGGGGAGAAAGCCTCGGCAGGGACGGTCCTGTCCCAGACACTCACCTCTTGGAAAGTCTTCAGCCCAGAGTGGGATGTATTTTTCCAATTCATCAGCTAAAAGAAACTGCCTTTTAAAAGATTCTCACAAAGGCAAAAAAGTGGCCCTGGGTACCACAGATTAATCTACCTGGTGTCCTTAAAATTGCCATCAGCCATATCATCTGTGCTCAGTTCTCCTTTCTTTTCTTATCCTTTCCTGCCTCCCCCCACCTATGCCTCTAGGCACACACAAGTTGTGTTTGGCTCTGGCTGGCAGCACTCAGAGCTGGAGTCTGCTGTCCCCAGTTAATGACAACAGAAGGATATATGCAGCTATATATAGCTTACCACCATGTGCCAGACACTCTGCTAAGTGTATCCCAAAAATGATCTTCTTTAACCTTCATAACAACCCTATGACAGAGGAGGTATTTTATCTCCATCTGACAAATGCAGAAACAGGCCCTAAAAGGTTACGTCTCCTGCCCAAGGTCATCCAGCTGACAAATCTCAAAGTATAGATCTGAAATCTAGGTATCCATCTTCACCCAAAGAGTAATAATGTTCTTTACATTAAGCCATTAAGTTTGTGTTCTGAAATCACACAGACCTGAATTTCAACCCTAATGCTACCACTTACCAATTGTGCAATTTGGTAAATTACTCAATCTGAATTTCCAGAGTATGAAGTGGAACAGCAATACTACTAAAGTTGGTGCTCGTGAGCATTAAATGAGCGAACATGTGTAAAAATTGTCTGGCAGTGTCTGTGGGACGCTGTAAGCAATACTCACTTGCACTCAATCCCCACCTTCCTTCTATCTGACTATCAGTTATAAAGGCAGCGACGAAAAGGTAACACCAAGGATGCGCAAAAACAGAGGATCTTTATCAAGCGCAGCGTCCAGGGTAAGTTTGCTCGTCTCCCGGAGGTTCTTGCTCTTCAGAAAGAGCACTTCCTCCACGCCCTTGGCTGTAGTGAGCCCCAAACACTAGACAGAATTCCGGAGCTGGAGCCCGAACAGGAGCTGTGGGATACGCCACCTCACAACCTCCTGCTTTACACCAAAATCAAGAATCACTTTTGTCCACCCCATTTAGCAGCTCCTCCTGGGACCATCGGCTACTCTGAAGGGCGTCCCGTTCCTCTGGGCATTCGCTTAATGCAGAGCGGGGAGCGTGACCCCGTCCCTCCCTCCGCTAGGAGCTGAGGCGATTTCGGGGCGTGACACCATCCCCCCGGGCTGCAGGCCCGGCCCCTCGCCAGGGGAGGCTGGAGGACCCCAGGCACCGTCCGCCCAGGTGCACGAGCCCCAGGCCCAGGAGGGGCCTCGAGGCCCGGAGCTGATTCCTGAACTCCCCAGCTCCCCCCGGAGGCTCTAGCCAACCTGGGCCGCGCCAGGACTTAGACCTGGCGTGCAGCGGCTCCAGAGGCCCCGCGCGCCGGGGCCGATCCCCGGGCCGCGCAGAGCCCGGGATGCACTTCCAGCGCTAGGGCCGGGCGGGCCCCTCCGCGCCGAGCCTGAGGGCCCGGTTCTCCGCGCCCTGGCTCTCCTCCTCCCCCAGGGGATCGGTGGGTTGCAGGGGCCCTGCCACACCACGCCCGAAGCAGAGAAAGGTCCGCACTCACATCTCCGTCTCTAGGGTGGAAATCGCGCCGAAGCGGAGGCCAGGCAGGCAGAGCCCGGAGTCGTCCGCCGCTGGGGATTCGCAGGAACCTGGGGCGGATCCGGCAGGGGGGCGGGACTGTGATTAGAGGGGCGTGGCCGAGGACGGCCCCGCCCACCCGCCGCAGCCTTCTGGGAGCTCTCCACGCTGATCCGTTGTTACCTGTACAGGCTCCTTAGCAGAGCTCACTTGCTTACCGAAAACCCCAAATTGACTTCACGCATTGGAATAAGTTATTTTGGGGGCACCAAAATAAGTTCCTGGGGATAAAATAATTCATATTTCAGAAAATTTATGCTGCTCTCTGAACCGTGAAAGAATCAGCAGCAGCATGAAAGTACTGAAATGCTAACTCCTAACCATTCTTACTTAGAGCGCTTTCAATGTGCACACTACCAGTCTTTTGATAGTCTTAACTGCATTTCATTCTCAAAACTTTGTGACGTATTTAGTGCCATTATCCCCATTTTGTAAACGAGGAAAATTCGATTAATTTGATTTGACAGCTAAGTACTTGGCTACTTGCCCAAAGTCACAGATTCTAAGTAAACAAAGTGCCCCACATGACTGAGACGATGCTGCTTGTGATTCAGCAAACTACTATGAAAAACATTGCTGCATTTGATTGTTTGAAATTTAGAACTTATGCCCAAGAAAAAACAGGAAAAAAAAATCAATAGGCAAACACACTGAGAAAAATATTTGCCACAAACCTGACATTCAGATAAAGGGTTAGTTAATATCTTAAAAATCTGATTTTTAAAAATAGAAAGTTGGCTAAGAATATTTTTTTAATTACAGAAGAAATGGAAAAAATGAAACAAACGAAAAATAGACTTTTCGAAGTAAAACTTTTAATCAAAAAATGCAAACTAAACACTTTAAAACAATTGTATTAGTGCAAGTGAGGATTCATTCATGTACTTACCCAACACCTCCTGAGTGTCTGTTACGCGCCAAGCACTGCTCTATACAGAGACTGGTGATAAACCAGTGACAGAGAGAAGCTTCTATCCCAGAGGGAGAACAAATAATAAGTTACTAAAAATGAACTTAAATGATTTCAGATAATTACTATGCCGTACACAGGAAATTAACACAACATTGTAAACTTTACCTCAATTAAAAAAAAATTCAGATAGCCATAAGTTCAGTGAAAGGAAAATTAAAATGGAGTTGGTATTGCTAAGAGAGTTCTCTAAAATGCAGCCAGGAGCCCATCCAGGAACACATCTCAGCCCAGATGGACTGTTAACACCTGCCCAATGTTCCAGAAACTCAAGATACTGATCAGACTCTTACCCTAAAATCACTTGTGACAGCCTAACGCTTAAGGAAAAATATCTCCTTTTCTGCATCAGAGTCATCCATAATTCTCGACAGACAACTTTAACCACCTTGTGATTTCTACCTTTTAAGCCTCTGACTCTCTCTTCCCAGAAACATTCTTATGGTTTTCCTCAAATCTATATCTTCCAAATTGCAAGTTTTACATCCTCAAATAAAGCTCTTTGTTCACTGTAGCCTTGCTATTGATTATTGTTCAACAATTCAACAAGGAAAGCAATACAGGGTAAAGGGACAGAAAGGGCCTTGGGGAAGACAGGAACCCATTCAGACAAAGAAGGTCTCTCTAAGGTAGTGATACTTTATGTGAGACCTGAAAAATAAGAAAGAGCCAGTCATGCAAAAGATCTGAGGGCAGAGGAATGATAGGAGGGACAAAGGTAAGAACAGACCTAGCAAATCGCAGGGACAGAAATAATGCTTTTGTGGTCAGAGCAGAGTGGGGGAGGAAAGAGAAGTGTTTTGTTTTGTTTTTACTAAAGGTTGGTAAAAACAACCTTATTGTTTTGTTTTTGATTCTGCTTTTACATTAAAGCGAAGGTCCTCAGGCATCACTAATTTAGCTGCAAGTTTCAAATGTTCCAGAATACGCGGCATCAATACCCAACTTTCATGACCTTTTATAACATAAGGAGTAGAGACAATGAAACTGTCTTTTCATTACCCAATAAACAACCTCTCATTTAAATATATAGTACCACAGCTTGTCAATGTACTTAATTCTCCTTAAACATGGTCTAAATTCCATTCCACTGTTGTTCTTATTTATTCACCCATGTATTCAACATGTATTGAGAGCATATTATCTATCAGGTATAATAAGTTTCAAAAAGTAAAGAACAAATAAGTATGGAACCCAACGGCTGGTGGAGATTTTAACAGATGTTAAAATCAAAAAAAGAATAAATAAATAAATGAATAAACAAATAAACCAGGGAGGAGGGTATAGCTCAAGTGGTAGAGTGCATGCTTAGCATGCACGAGGTCCTAGGTTCAATCCCCATGTACCTCCATTAAAAAAAAAGAATAAATAAATAAATGAATAATGGATGTTGAAATGAATGAGATATTCATAAACAACTCTGCTGTTCTTCTACCTCACTGGCTGTTCTTTCTAATCTCTGAAACTGTTTGAGCCTCATATTCCTAGATCTCATACTGGAGTGCCCCCAGGGTTTAGTTCTTCACTTTTCTTTTTTGTATCTTCATCCACACCATTAGCTACCTCATATAGTCTTACAGCTTTGAAATCCATCTATATTCTGAAGGCTACTACACTTGTAAACCTTGAAACTCTAGATTCCAACTCCCTACTCTATACTCAGATGTTGTATTCGTTAACTTCTGCTCCATAACACATCATACCAAATTTAGTGGCTTACAACTAAGTAGTCATTTATTACATAGCTTCAGGAATTTCAGAGTGACTTAGTTGGGTGATTCTGGCTCAATGCCTCTCATGAGAGTTGCAGTCAGGTATTATAAGGATTGCAGTCATCTTACAGGCTGGAGGGTCCACTTCCAAGGGGGCTTACTCACATGCAACAGTGATGCTCTTTTTGGTAGGAGACCTCAGTTCCTCTCCATTTGCACCTTTTAATAGGGCTGCTTGAGCAACCTAATGGCATGGCTGCTGGCTTCCCCTAGGGCACAAAATCCAAGAGTTCAAGGCAGAAGCTCAATGAGTTTTATAATTTAGCTTCAAGAGTTGTACACCACCACCTTGGCAGCATTCTATTGGTCAAACAGACCAGCCTATATCTAACAGTAGGAGTAAATCCAAGAATTAAGAATTATGGGGAGCCATCTTGAAAACTGGCTACCACAGATGTCTAATAAGCAGTTCAAATCTAAATGTACCAATCCACCCTCCTGATCTCCCTCCCCAAATCTGTATCTCCCATGGTCTCCTCTATCTCAAGTAATAGCAAAGCTTCCTTCCAGTTGTTTGGGCCAAAACACTTGCAGACATTTTTCCTCTCTCATATCCCATCCCATCTGGTCTGGTCTGTCAGCTACTCCTGGCAGCTCTACTTCAAAATACATCCAGATTCTGACGACCCATATTTTCCAGCCAAGTTCAAGTCACCACTGTTTCTTTCTAGGTTATTGTAGCATCCTTCATTACTTGCTCCCTTTCTGTCTATTTTCAAGAGTCAGAAGGATTTAATTAAAATGTAAATTAGACTATGTCACACACAATTATACCAAAAAAAATACACAATTAAATAAAAAAAATCAAAGCCCTTACAATTGCCTATAAGGTCCTATATTCCTTGGTCTCCATCTCCTCTCTGATTTTATCTCTTAATAATCTCCTCCGTGCTCATCCATGTAGAGTGGACTTATGTTCATGGAAGATGCCACTTGCCTTCCCAGTTAAGGCCTGTGCACTTTCAGTTCTGTCTACATGCCAGGTCCCCAGATACATATGCTATATATCCCCTGGATGCTAGGCTCCTGGGTCGTTTCCCGGCTCATTTCCTCTTCCTTGGGTCTAATTCTATTCTATTCTAACTCTCCCTCAGTGAGTTCTTCTGTGGCCACCACCCTATTTAAAACTGCAATGCCTGCACAGCTTCCTGCTTTATCTCCCTTTCAGCATCTATCAGCATCTATCACATCATGTATCTTGCTTGCTATATTTCCTCAACTGGAATATACACTCCACTAAGAATTATTCATTTACATCTAGAAGAGCATGAGGCATGTTACAGATATGCAATAAATCTTTGTTTAATAAATGAAGAAACTGTGTCAGGCCCTGTTATAGGCAGAAATCAGATATGCTATTCAGTTTATAGTATAGCAAAGGCAGTCATTACTAATTCTTACCAACTTTACCTCCAAAATATACTTAGGATTGACACATAATCACAAATATAAACATGAAATTACAAAATGCATTTAGAGCCATAAAGGAATTGAAAGTGTATTTGGGAGAATCAAGAAAAGTTTCTCTAAGGAAGTGATATTTGGGCTGAGAGTTGAAAGATAAACAGGAATTAAGCAGGTAAGGAATTGTGGAGTGGAGTAGGGGATGGGGAAGGCTGCCAAGGTGGTGAAATAGGAATGAATCCTATCACGTAGGGACGTCTGAGAGGCTCATTGGAGGAAAGAAAAGGCACTGTGCCTGGAGCCGAGAGACAAATATTATGGACTTAAAGAGACTAAAGAGACATGACGATTAAATGCAATATATAATCAGAATTTGAACCGAGTTGGAGAAAAAACAGTTGATATAAAGGACAGCACTGTGACAATAAGCAAAATTTGTATACTAAATAAGCGTATTCTGTCGATTTCAATTTCCTGAAGTTGATCATTGTATTGGGACTAAATAAGGAACATCTTCGTTTCTAGGCATGAAGACTCATGATATCTGTAATCCACTCTGAAAAGATTCAACAACAGAAAATAATAATAGAAATATAACATATAATATATGTAAAGAAAGATAAAGCAAATGTGACAAAATGTTGATAATGGTTGAATCTAGGTGAAGAACATATGGGATTTCCTGCAACTTTTCTCAGGATCTAAAAATTTTTCAAGATGAAAAATTTAATTAAAATTTCAGTCTGGCTGAAATATCAGAAACTCAATTTCAGGATTATCATGGCATCCAGTGGTATAAATATTTAGCAATATTGAGATAGCTCCAGTAGAAATACCTAAAAATATATACTTTTTTTTTAAAAAGTGGAAAAAAAAAAGCCTGGTGAAAAAGGCCAGGGTTCAGAAAAAGTTGGGAAGAGGGTCTATATATTTTTTTTAAATGTGCTTTAAAAACAAAGAAAATTGAGATACTACTGATGTAATCCTGAAGAAATACGGCTAACTTAATGGGAAGTGGTGGAAGCAGCAATCATATAGAAGACGCACTGGACCTAGAGTTAGGAGACATGGATTCTAGTCTTCTAACAACACCTACTAACTCTGTGCCCTTGGTTAATAAAACTCTTTGAGCTACAATTTAACCTGTTTATTAACTTGCGATATCAATTACTTCACAAGGTAGCTGAGAAGGTCAAATAAAATAAAAGTGTGTTAATTCACTACGTAGTATTAAAAGTATAAGTGCAACCTAAGTTTTCAAAACTATGTCTACCTTCCTTATTGCCCATAAAAAATTTACATATAGTCCGTATAGTAGGTACTCCATTGGCAGCTTGTGTCTTCATCCACATCAACTCTGAAGTAGGAGTTAAAACCTCTTCATTCCCTCCAAAAGGGTTCCAGTTCGGTGACAAGCAGTATCGCCCTTAACACATATTCGGAGAGGAAGCCAGGGGGTTTATACCACACATCCCATTGCACACACTGTCAAGAGGCCTCCTCTCCCTAGTCGTTCCTGACTAGACCAGCGTGGGCTTTGAATTCTTTGTTCATCTCTGGCTTCTCTCTTCTCCTCAAGAAACTGCCTCTCACCCTTTTAATCTCTTCATCCCCTTCTTTAAGTGCAACAGTTTTTAATTCTTCCAAGCATTTTTTTTCCAAAAAGGATCTGCCAGTACCAGGATTCTCCCTACCTTTGAAGGTAGCAGAGAATTATAAATAACAAATCATTATTTTCTTGCATATGTGAATTCTCGGGTCTGTTTCCGAGCTTTCCATTCTGTTCTGGTGATCTCTGCTTGCGCCCACACCAGAACAAACCCCCAGCCCCAGGCAGGAGACGCAGAAGAGAGTCAGCGACCAGCGGCGCGCTTACTGCCCCAGTCTACTCTGCGCAGGCGCGGAAAGGCTTCTAAGTCCCGCCCGAGCGGGCTATTTCCGGCCCCCAGAACTCGCGGACCGGAAGCTGCGGAGCGGAAGAGGCGCCCGCCAGCAAGCGGGTAGACGCGGCTTTCTTTGGAAGGGGTCGGGCGCCTTTTGCTCCGCCCCGCTCCCTAGCAGCCCAAAGCGGGTGAAGGGTCACGCCTGCGAGTTGTAGGTCATGGCTGTAGCCGTGCGGCTCGGGCGCTTTCTCCCTTTGGGACGTAGCTCCGCCCCGGCACCTCGGCTCCCCACCTGTGCTGCCGGCAGCCGCGGGCGGTGCGTTCCTTGGCGACCCCGCGGCTCTGAGGTACCCGCGCCGTCCTGGCGCCCGCTTCCCTCCCCTGCCGGCTGGGCTCCGGCGGCCCCTTGCTCCTTCAGGCTTGGTGGCCCCGCACCACCTTGGGGTATGTGGTGACCTGAGGAAGGAACTAGGCCCGGTGCGCCTGGCGCGCTCCCGGCGACCGCGGCGGCCAGGTCCTCTCTCTTTCGCAAACCTCCTTCCCTTTCTGAAAACGGGTCGGAGGACGCGGAGAGAGACCCCGCCCTTCCCGTCTGCCCCGAGAGCGTGTCTCCCGCCGGTCTTTCCTGTGTAAACTCGGGGGGGGAGGGGAGAAGACCTGGGCCGCTGTGGGGTCATTTTCACTTTCAGTAATGCCAGATTCCACAACAGCCCCTGAGGTTATCAGTCTACTAGACTTTGAAAAGTTTGTGGTGTACCTTTGAATTCCTATGACTCAGAAACATTGGTTTTGCACTTATCTGGGTTTTAAAAAAATTACTTTTGAGTTTCATGTTTTATCTGCATAATGTTAAGGGAGGCTGTCAGGATGTTGGATGGTCATCCCAGCGTTGATGTTTCTATTAGACTGTTTTGTGGGCCTTGGTTTGTTTACCTCTGAAAGGGTATTGAAGGGTGAGGGTGATCATATATATCATCTGAACTGGGTGTTTCACTATTTTAAATTCTAAGATACTTTTTGACTGCTTGCTATGTTCGGAATTATGGGGGACGGCGGGGAGAAGAGGGAGGGATGAAAGACAGTAAGGCTTGATCCCTTTCCTAGGAAGAGTTTATAGCCAGATGGGTTGATGTTAAATGATATAAGCAGAGGGATGGGGAGGAGTACTCAGTACGAAACTAGTTAGCCTCGTTTCCATACTGTACAGGACAGGGAAATACATTCAATATCTCGTAGTAGCTTATGGCGGAAAAGAATATGAGAATTAATACATGTATATTCATGTATGATGGAAGCATTGTGCTGTACACCAGAAATTGATGCAACATTGTAAACTGACTATACCTTAAAAAAAAAAAAGATTAGGAATTGGTAAAGGAAAGATAAGGACAAAAGAATATGCCAGTAAAGAAAGCAGCATGATACAGGCCTTGAGTAAGAAAAAGTGGCATTTTGGGGAAACTAAAAGTGTGACAGAATCCTGGAATGGGAGAGTAGACTGAAATAAAGCAAGGCTGGAAAGTCAGGCATGTGCTAGTTTATTAGTTATCTGTTATTGTATAACAGATTGTCACAAAACATAATGTCTTAAAGCAGAAACCTTTTATTATATCATGGTTTCTGTTGATTAGGTATCCAGGTGAGGTTTGTCTGGTTGCCTCTAGCTGAAGATCTCTCCTAAAGTTGAATCGAGCTGTTTAGTTGCTAAGGTCTCATGAGAACCCTGAGTTTTGGGGTAGAGGGTTAAGTTTTGCCTCCAAGCTCACTCCTGTGCCTGTGAGCAGGCCGTTACTCACCAGGAGGGCTTCTCCTCAGAGCTGCCTCAAGACACAGCAGCTAGATTCCCCCAAGGCAGACCTGCAATCGGAAGGAACACACGAGAGAGTCAGTGTCAAAGATGAAAGACACACAGTCTTTCTATAATCACATCTTGGAAGTAACATCCCTTTGCTTCTGCGTAGTCTGTTTCTTACAAGGGAGGCAGTAAGTTTAGCCAACATTTAAGGCAGGGGGACTACAAAAGGGAATGAATATCAGAAAGCAGGGATCATTAGGGGGCATTTTATTTTATTTTGTTTATTTTTAAATTGAGAGATGTAGACCTTTAACATACTAGTTTCAGGTGTACAATGATTCGATATTTGTATATATTGTGAAATAATCACCACAGTAAGTCTAGTTAACATCCATCTCCATACAGTTACAAATTATTTTTCTAGTGGTGAGAACTTTTAAGATTTACTGTCTCAGCATCTTTCAAATACAATACAGTATTGCAGTCACCGTGGTGTACGTTATATCCCCAAGATATGTTTCTTTACAACTGCAAGTTTGTACTTTTTGACCAGCTTCACTCATTTCACCCAGCTCTTCCCCACACACCTTCCCCCGCTCCTCCCCTGCCTCTGGCAACCACTAAGCTCTTGTCTTTGACTTTGGATTTTTTTTTTAAGATTCCATATATAAGTGAGACTGTACTGTATTTGTCTTTTTCTGTCTCACTTATTTCCCTTAGCATAACACCCTCAAGGTCCGTATTGTCACAAATGGCAAGGTTTCTTTTTTTCCCAATGGCTGACTAATACTCCATTGTGTGTGTATGTGTATTATATATATACATATCTATAGATACAGAAATACGTATATATATTCACATTTTTGTTGTTATTTATTGGTTGATGGATACTTAGATTGTTTCCATGTCTTGGCTATTGTAAATAATGCTGCAGTGAACATAAGGGTGCAGATATCTTTTTGAGTTACTGGTCTTGTTTCCTGTAGATAAATACCCAGAAGTGGAATTGGTGGATCATATTAAAGTTCTATTTTTAATTTTTGGAGGAACCCCCATACTGTTTCCCATAGTGGCTGCACCAATTTACATTTCCATTAACAAGAGTTCCCTTTTCTCACAACCTCTCCAGCACTGGTTATATCTTATCTTTTTGATAACAGCCATTCTAACAGGTGTGAAGTGAGATTTCATTGTGATTTTGATTTCCATTTCCCAGGTGATTAGTGATGTCGAGCACTTTTTCATGTACCTCTAGACCATCTGTATGTTTTCTTTGGAAAAATGTCTTCAGGTCCTCTGCCCATTTTTTTGATTTTTTTTTTTTTGCTATTGAGTTGTATGAGTTCTTAATATATTTGTTTTATTATTTTTCTTTTTTAATGGAGGTACTGGGGATGGCTTTGGAGGTAGGAGAAAACTGATGTAATTTTTACTTGAGATAGCAGCTCCCGCAGATTTTCTAAGTTTGATAACTGTGACCATAATTCTTTCCACAGGTGATGGGAAACCCAGGAGCCTTCAAAAGAAGTCTTTTATTCTCAGCCTTGTCTTATTTGGGTTTTGAAACTTACCAAGTCATTTCCCAAGCTGCTGTGGTTCACGCCGCAGCCAAAGGTAAGCCTAAGCTAAACGCCAGGAACACTTAGAGTTATTTTGTTTGTTATATTTTGTTAATAATTTAGTTATTTTTGAATAGATAATGAAACTAACATGTTATAGGCTAGATTATTTTCTGCTTTTCTCTGCTTATCATCTGGGATATGTATGTATGTATATATGTGTGTGTGTCTGTATATATGTATATATAATGCTTTCTAGCAGGTAGAGCTTCAGTGAGAAATACTCCATTAATACTTTATAGTTGTATAGGCCCCTTGAGCTAAGGATGTTTTTTTTCCCATTTTTAAAGGGTTGAGGGGTTGTGGGAGAAAAAAACGAATATACTAGAGACCCTATCTGGCCCACAAAGCCTAAAATATGTACTTTCTGGATTTTTATAGAAGAAGTTTGCCAATTATTTATAAAGGTACAACAATTCTTTTGTTTCCTTACCGCCAAAGTGTTACACTCTTCTTGATGTAATTAAGAAAGGCCCAGTTACTCTGAGATAGAAATATTTTATTTACAAATAGAATGCAGTTTGGTTCTGAATATCAAATAACTGGTTGAAAAATAGAAAAATTCCATCAAATTTTTTATTTGGCATACCTGTAGATATATAAACGTATGTTAAGACTTGCCATATTTTAAAAATTAAATTTAAACCAGTTGTATATGTGGATAGAGCCAAAATTTCTATCTATTAGAGAAAAAGCTTTTTTTAACATTTTTTTATTGAGTTATAGTCATTTTACAATGTTGTGTCAAAAACTCTTTTAATTTATAGGTTAATATAATAAGCCTTTTTGTTTTTCACAGTCCTCATTTTTTAACCATCAAGAAGGTGACTGGAGAAAGAAGCAGAGATTTGATTTTGAATAGATATTCTTATTAAAGTTCTGGTAGATGAAGATTTTGAGAATATTAGCTAAAAATTACTAGTTATTAATTGATTTCATTTATTTGTGATTATTCTTATATTTAATGAAAGCAGATATTTGAATTATTACATTTCTGTTTTACCTTTTCTTTTTTTAACATAATTTTCATTAAGGACAAAGTAGAGGACTTGGTTTTGTGACTGATCCAATGACATATTTTGGCAAATATTTATAACAGCTCAGCTTTTTAAAACTTCCTACACTTTTCACTATAACTTCCAACTCTCACAGCAGTCTTTTAAAATAGTTAGGACAAGCCCTATTTTCACAGTACAATGTTAATGTTTTTTTAAAACATCCCTTGAGGGATGTGCCCAATGGTTGCACCTTTAAGATTTTTCTGTCTGTTCCATTATATTAATTTTTGAAAGGAAGCTCACAAAGTGAAACTTCTTCAAACTGAAAGTACCAGAGCAGAGATTGGAACTCTTATCTGTTTCTTTTCGAGTCTGTCATAGCTTCAGTGTGCTTTAGCACCATTTCATTACAGAAATGAGTATAAAAATGTAATGTTTCCCTAAGCAACACAATATGGCACTTTGAAAGGCAAAGCCAAAATTATTTATAGCCTAAGTAATCGTAGTCTGTTTTTTAAGTGTCCTAATGACAAGAAATTACTGCATATTTAGTAAATTAAAAAGAAGATTTTAAGGTGCTAGGCCCCTGTGAGGCCTGCATGATCTGGGGCGTGACCTTGCACAGTCACTATAGCAGAGGTAAGGGAGTTGTTTCCTTACTTTGCACCTGAAGGAACTTTGGTGTGGCTTTCCTACATTTTCCTCTTTCACCCCTTGAGAGAGTGGTCATGAGTAACAGGAGTCCTGCAGAGCAGCCAGGGAGTAGGCACTGAAGGGGCAAGTGTCCTTTGCCCAGAGATGGCTGTCTCCCAGCCAGGCTCACACAGCCCATTCGGGGATGGCTAGCCCTTCACTCTTGTTTCCAAAATGGCCACGGTTAAGTATGAACTTCTTAAGAATTCCAGTTTAGAGGAAACCATTCATCACAGTAAGACCTCCATTAGTGGAACAGGGTTGGTTGGCCTGGCAGCATCTTATTAAAAGGCCTGAGTGATGAACTTGCCTTTGAGGATGGTGCTGAAGGCAGACTGGAGGCTGAGACGGTGGCGCTTAGCATGGCAGCGCTTTCACTGAAAATGCCAAATACTGTTTCCTGCAAAGGTTGCCTCGTCACTGCAGACTCCAGCCTGGTGCACGCCCAGGAAAAAGAGAAACACACCTTGCTGTAGTCAAATGAAGTGTGCCCATCTCCAAATTAGTGATTTCTCATACTACCCAGTATAGTCCTGGCTGCAAACTGATACTTGATTCCAATCCGGTGGATATCTTAACTTTGTGTTTCCTAGAACCATGTTACTGGAAGTGGCTGTAATCTGAACTCTACCCGTTTCCATTTCTTTATTGGGCAAAAGAATGGTATCTACTCTGAAAGCTGTCATAGATGGATCCTTAGAGAGCATGGAAACTCAACTTACCTGTGTGGAGTGGAGTGAACATTGCTGTGTCCCTCTGAAGGATCGAAACTCAAGATGTAGAAATGGGTAAAGATCCTGAGCAGTAGGAAGATGTCCATAAAGAAGTGATTACCTATGGCTATGAAATGGTTAAAAGGAAAGGTTATATTAATTGGGCCAGTAGCTTATGTTTGGCTGATTGAATAGAAAGCATTTCTAAGAATCTTAGGAGAGTTTCCACCATAAGTAAGGACCTCTACAGAATAAGAAGTATTTCTTAGTATTCCTTGTATTCTGGGAGGAAATGGTATTGCAGACCTTAAAGATAAAGCTGACCCCTGAAGTAGAGGTCCGTTTGAAAAAGAGCATAGAAAAACTTTGGGAAATTCAGGAAGAGCTCACGCTTTAAAGTTGTTTAAAGCTACCATTCTGAAGTTACTGAAGAGATAATAGTTAGAGGATTACATATCGAACTTTTGAATAAACTACAACTCATGAAAGTTGGAGAAAGGAAATGGGGTAGACTCCTCTGTTTATTTAGCCCTCCAGCTGTTTTGCTTAGCATCCAGATGCTGGATGATACTTACAGTTCCCCAGTGATTGCATCTGACCTTGTTTTCATTGTCATACCAACTCTGACTTTTTTTTCTTGCCTCCTGCTTCCACTTTTAAGGACCCTTGTGATTGTATTGGACACACCTAGCTAATCCAAGTTAATTTACTATTTTAGGGTTAGCTGATTAGCAGCCTTAATTCTGTCTACAAAATTACCCCCCCCCTTGCCCTAGTAATCTATACATTTTCACAGGTCCAGGGATTAAAATGTGGCCATTATTCTGCCTGCCACAAATACCAGCTAAGAATACTGAGGCTACTACTTATTCTTTTTAAGATTCTTTGGGTTTTCATAACCCAAATTTGGAGAATCCACCATTGATAAAAATACAGAGTAGAGTGGAAGCAAACTTAAGAAAATTAACCAGCCAAGGGAATGATATTAAACTATAGTACCTAACCAGATTGAAGTAGGATGATAGAGGAAAAAATCTTTACTTAATTTTCGGGTTTCTTTGCTGTTGTCATTTAATTTTTCTTAAATTATTATAATTACAATGATGATCTTAACTTTAAAAATAGTTTGCTTTACACAGTTGTGTCATAAATTTATGAGGTTTTGTTTTTGCTTTTTTTTTCGGTCTAGATTTTAATTTTTCATAAACTTAAAAACACTTTTAACCTCAAATAAAGTACATTAACTGAATACATTGGAATGTTGGCTTATATATAGAACTAAGTAATACAGCACCTTTATAGAAGACAAAATTAAATGTGTATGTTCCTTGGTAATAATTAGAATATCTGAAATTCAGACCTGGGTTTTTAGTAACTAGTCAACTTCTTTAGAGCGTTACCCTCTCTGTAAGGCTTACAGGTTTTGTTGTAATGTCTAAACTCATTAATGAGTTGGTTGGAGTATAGTGCCAATGAGGTAAGTTTCAGATCCTCTGTGTAATTAGCTTCGTCTAAGTTTTTGATGACAGATTTGATTCTTTTTCCACAACGATGTCTGTATAAGTTAGGCCATAAGAAGGATCTAGTAAAAGAGTGTGGTACCGTCTATGCAAATATAATAATTTTCAGTGCTCTAAATGGCTGTTATGTCATCATTTTCTACAGTGGGTGGTACTTAATAGCAGCAACAACAACAAAGACTGTGTGGCATAAATTCCTCATAGGAAATTTTTTAATTTTTTAAAATGTATCATGTTTAGTCAGTACCAGAATAAGTTTTCTAATTTGTTATTTTCCATGTTTTCAGTAAATCATTTACTGTGTGTGATAACTTTATACTTATTTCTGCTGTGCTTCCATCCAGAGTCTTCAGAATTTCTGATCTTTATTTATAGGTGATTTCTATATCTACTTTCTTTTGCTTATATATGAAAATGTTTATGTTTCTTAGAATTATTGCCATCTAGCTTGGGAAGACCTACTTTATTGTGTCTTTTTTCTTTTATAGTCTTCAGAATTGAAGAAATCCTCGAACAAGCAGACTACCTGTATGAAAGTGGAGAAACAGAAAAACTTTATCAGTTGCTATCCCAATACAAAGAGAGGTGGGCTGTGTGTGATAGGCTTGGGTTTGTGGTTTCCTCAAATTTTTGGTTATTTAACACTTGAATATTCTTAGTGCTTAATTTTTATAGTTTTTTTTAAATTTTTACTTCAAAATAACATTTCTTAAGAGTTTAATTTATAGTGTGATTTTTTTCCTTATGTTAAATGACTCAGAAGTGCTACATGTATCTCATTGATTTAGAAAAGGTGGTTCAATTTACTCATTCGAATAGACTGTTGAAATATTTTTTTCCATTTTGTTACTTTGTTTTGGATACAAGGTAATCACTGAATAGATATTTATCTCATTTATGTATATTATTTATTTCTCATTTCTTTTATATTAATTTCTTACTGGTTTAAGATTTAAATGAGATAGGATGATTTTACACCACCATTGACTACTATCTGTGTGTCACTGTACAAGCAGTCTCATAGATGATCCAGAAATACCTCCTTTTTCTGTTTTCACTATCAGCTTATCTTTTTAGTCCAGAGTCCATTAATACGTGCATTTATTTTTTGGGGGGGAGGGTAGAGTGGAGGGAGATTCAGCCCCATAAAATAAGTCAAATCAGGCTAAATTGCATTTCCAGATCACTACTCTACCTCATCCCCTAAACTAAAAATATTGTCCTTTTTTTTTCAATTTCCTTTTTTAGACTCCCCAAACCAGTTTTTTCCCCCCAAGGACCCATCAAATTTACTTCCTAAAATGTCTATAGGATGCAACTTTCCTTCTCCGTTCTCCCCTCAGTAACTTGCGGTGGTTGTTTTGGCATTTTATAGTCATTTCGGTAATTACTTGAAAAGTAAGCTATAAGATAGTTACTCCTAGTCATTGCATTATAAATATACTATTGTTACTTTTAGTTTCACAGTTTTATGTGAATACCATTTTTTGTTAAGAAATATATAGGGTAGTGGGCTTAAAGACAAACATTTAATAAAAAGGAATGTAAGGTTAGTTTTAAAAAATATTTCTAACTCTAAATCTTGGTTTCCATTTTATTTATTAGCCATTTCATATTTTATATAATCATATTTCAATGTCAGTTCTTCAAGGAGTCCAAAGCCCTTGCTTTAAATATTCCATGCATCATGGCATAGATGACATTCAAAGGTAGGATTTACTTTGAGGTTACATTACATTTAATCATTCATTCGTTAACAATCATTTACCATATACCTGTTTTGTGCTAGGTATTGTATTTGGAACTAGGGATATGGCAGTTCTGTTTTATAGAGCATGACCCTGTCTATAAATTTATGTATTTTATAGTACTGTCTAAACCAGTTAGTTGTCTGAAGCATAGTAGCCGCTGAAATCAAGCCTCAAGTTATATGTTGAATTTTGTAGGGCAAGTGTTTAGAGAGTCAAATATGAGATATTTTCTAAGGAACTTAGTATTTTAGATATTATGGGTTAAGTTAATACTTAAGAATAATGGATATTTTGTAGGGACTTTTAGCAGGTAAAGTTTTTGTGTGATAGAAAATAATAAATTTAACATAAAGAATAATGGCTTTTGATACCATGTTGCTTGCCTTACCCTCACTGACATGAAAGATCATATGTATTCATTAGTGATGTGACTTTCAACAGTTTTTAAATGTGAGCTAAAATGGTTGTTATTTTATATTTTATTTCAAATTAGTGAAGATGCAGAGTTACTGTGGCGTTTGGCACGGGCATCACGTGATATAGCTCAACTTAGCGGAACCTCAGCAGAGGAGAAAAAGCTCCTGGTCTATGAAGCCCTAGAGTATGCAAAAAGAGCACTAGAAAAAAATGAGTCAAGTTTTGCAGCTCATAAGGTGAGGTGCTCAAAGTAATGAAACTTTTACATGTACTGAGAGGACCTCAGGTTTATACTTATCTGTTATCCCTAATTGACATAGGAAAGAAAATTGTTCCATTTTCAAAAAGTAGGGAAGAGATTAATTTTTAGAACTTTTTCCAAAAGGAAGTAGTTTTTTTCTTTGCATTCTTGAACTTGTAACTTCATTAGTGTGTTTGATAAATTATTTTTGTGAAGGCTTTTTTTTTTTTTTGCTTTTATTTCTGTTGCCTGGGTAGACTACAACATTTCTGAGATTTATGTCAGATAATGTTTTGCCTATGTTTTTTCTAAGAGGTTTATAGTATCTTGTCTTATGTTTAAGACTTTAAGCCATTTTGACTTTATTTTTGTGTATGGTGTGAGGGAGTGTTCTTCAGTGATTTACATGGAGCTGTCGGTTTTTCCCAACACCATTTGCTGAAGAGACTGTCTTTACTCTATTGTGTGTTCTTGTCTCCTTTGTCAAAGACTAATTGACCAAAACTTGTGGGTCTATTTCTGGGCTCTCTTTGCTGTTCCATTGACCCATATGTGTGGTTTTGTACCAATACCATGCAGTTTTGATTACTTAGCTCTGTAGTATTGTCTGAGTTCTGGGAGGGTTATTACTCCAGCTTTGTTATTTTTCTCCAGTAATGCTTTGGCAATTCTGGGTCTTTTGTGATTCCATATAAATTTTAGGATTATTTACTCTAGTTCTGTGAAAAATGTCCTGGGTGTTGATAAGGATGGCATTAAATCTGTACATTGCTTTGGGTTGTATGGCCATTTGAACAATATTAATTCTTCCAATCCAAGAACATTGGATATCTTTCCATTTCTTTAAGTCATCTTTAATTTCCTTTGTCAGTGTTTTGTACTTCTCCACATATTAGTCTTTCACTTCCTTGGTCAGGTTTATTCTTAAGTATTTTATTTTTTTGGATGCAATTTTAAAAGGGATTGTTTGACTAATGATATTTTGGGGATTTAAATTTCTTATCTTTCTATTTGTTTTTTGTTTCATCCATCTGTTTTCATTTTCTTCTTTTTCTACCTTTGCATTTTATTTATTTTATTGCCTTAATGGCTATAACTCTGTATTATATTACTGTAGCGGTTGCTTTAAGGTCTATAGTATATACATCTTTAACTTATAGCCCACTCAAGTGATACAACACTTCATGTAGTAATAACTGCTCTTAGTGCTATTAGTGTGCTGTCTCTTCTGCATATGTTAAAAATCCCAGAATACTTTGTTATTTTGTCTTAAACAGTTTATTATCTTTTAAAAAGACATAAATAAGGGAAGGAAGAGTCTTTATGTTTGCCCATATAGTTACCATCACAGTGTCCATCATTCCTTTCTGTAGAACATTCCTTCAACATGTGTACCTTTAACATTTCTTATAGTCTGTTGATGATGAATTCTTTTAACATCTCTATCACTGTAAAAATTCTCTTTTTCACTTTTGTTTTTGAAAAATATTTTTTTCTGAGTAAAGAATGCTTTAAAGATATTGCTTAGCTATCTTCTAGCTTGCCTTATTTCTAGTAAGAAATTTGCTTTAATTCTTGTATGTGAGGTATTTTTCTTTTTCTTGGCCGGAGGATGTCTGGCTGTTTCTTTCTTTATCAGTGGTTGTAAAATATTTGACGTGATGTGCCATGGTATGGTTTTTTTCCATGTTTCTTGTGTTTCATAGCGTTTGTTGGATTTGTGGGTTTGTAGTTTGCATCAAATTTGGAAAATATTCAGCCATTCTTTTTATAAAGTTTTTTGGTCCTTACCCTTGACTCTTCCTCTTCTTCTAGGACTCCAGTTACACATGTGCTTGCCCACTTAAAAATTGTCCAGAAGTTTTGTGATGAGCTGTGTGTTTTGGTTTTTACTCTTCTCCCTCTCGGTCTTTTATTTTGGTTATTTTCATTTCTGTGTCTTCAAGTTCAGTAAGCTTTTCTTCCAGTTTGCTCTGTCTTTAGTATCTTGCATTTCTCTACTTAATATGTTTGCCTTTCATCTTGCTTCTTGAATATATGAAATATAGTTATAATCGTGGTTTTATTGTCTTTGTGGATTCTATCATTTATGCCATTTATAGATTTTTTTAATCGAGTGATTTTTTTCTCCTCAGTAAGAGTCTTATTGTATGATTTGTGATTTTTGATTAATTGATGCCAGACATTATATATTTTACTTTGTTGGGTACTGGGTATATTTGTAATACTAAAAATATTCTTTGATAGTAATTTCACAATATTTGTAAGTCATATCATTATGCTTCATACATCTTAAACTTAGCTGTATGTCAATTGTAGTTCAATAAAACTGGAAAAATATTCTTGAACTTTGTTCTGGGACACAGTTGAGTTACTCAAACAGTTTGATCTTTTGGATTTTGCTTTAAGGTTTTTAGGCAGGACGAGAGTAGCATTTAATATTGAGGGTTTTTTGTCTTTTCCTACAACTGATATTTGTAGCTCTTTGTGAGCTCTGTATTTCTAAACCTTTTGAGGGGTTCTTTTTCTAGCCTTGCGTAGCCTCTTCCCATGCAGGGGTTAACCTTTACTCAGCTGAACGCTCACGGGTGACCCTCTGTAGTTCTCTGGTCAGCTGTCTCTTCTTCAGTGCTCTTCTCTGTGAACTCCAGCCATGTGGACTTCCGCAGACTCCCAGTTCCATCTCTTCAAAGAAGAGAGACTGCTTAGCCTATTTTGCCTTCCTGGGCTTCAACCTGGGTATGTCTCCAGGGCAGTCATAGGGCAGTCATCTCGTTTGTTTCTGGTCTCTCAAGTTATTACTATTGCCCTGTATGATGTCTTGAGAGTCTTTATTTCTTTTACTTTGCTTATTTTAGTGTTTCAGGCAAGAAGGTAAGTATAGTATCTATTATCCCTTCTTGGCTAGAAGATCTATTATAAAACTTTCCTTTAAAAATAACTCACTACAGAAAACAGACACTTTGGAAATTGAAACTGAAGTACAAATATGGAAATAAAAATCACCCGTGATCACAGCTCCTATCATCTTGCTAGTATGAATATCATAAATTAACAGTCCTATGCAGTAATTAAATGCCAACCTCAGCAGAATGTGGAGGATTCATCCGTAAGCTTGTGTTTGCTTTGTATATAGATGATAGTTAAATGCATAAGAGAAGGTGATTTTATCTAGAGCCTTGATACATGGGAAAAGATCAGAGCACCAAACTTGAAACGCTGTATGACCCCTCTAGTCGTCTGAATTTGGGGAACTGGGTAACTGTCTGTGGAGATTAAGTGAGCATGGTCTATAGAGAGGGTATGCGTTTTAAATTATACTTTTTAATTTTCAATAAAAATATCAAGATAAAAGATTTTGGTGGAAAATAGATTTAAACAGAAGTTTAAGTGTTTGTTAAAATTTTTCTAGTTATAATTATTAAAATTTCACAGATGTAAACTCAAAGAAAAAGAAAAGGGGAGGTGTTTATAAGAAAACTATTGTATTTCACAGAACCTAAAGGCACGATGCATTTAGGCTTCAGGAAAAACTGGCTCAATTGCTCTGAGGCTTCAGTGTCTTTTCTCTTTGCTGTTATCTGCAAATCTTTTTTAACTGAAACTTTTTTTCTCATCCTAAGTCTTGTGACTTCCCACAGCACCTGGGTATATGAAGCTTGGATATTTTGGATTCAGTTCTTAGAGAAAAAAAAAACTTAGATTATCTGAGTTTGGGTCTGTTGTCCAGCCATGGATGTGGGGACAAGGTCACAACTGACAGATATGGTATTATTACTGTAACAGTGCAGATGTGGGAGCAGCACACCCAGAAAAGAGGAGGCGGAAATAAATGATAGTTACTAAATTGACCGTTTTTTCTAAATTTATATTCATACCGTAAATATGAATCATTCTCTCTCCATTGTGTTGGTAACTTTCTTAGAGATTCACTGTTCTCTGCCTTGTAATACAGTTCTCTAAAAACATGTCCTCTCCTTGAGTTCCGTGAGGAATATATATTCCAGTATATTTAATACGGTTTTTGTGCTCAGCTTTTTGTTAAATGAGAATGACTACTGAGGAATAGTTATTCAGTTTTGCCTTGTATTGAATGGACTATTATTGTGTGTTACTATTCTTACATCTTTTTCCTATTCTGTTTTTAGTGGTATGCCATCTGTATTAGTGATGTTGGAGATTATGAAGGCATCAAGGCTAAAATTGCCAATTCCTACATTATCAAGGAGCATTTTGAGGTACTGATGAATGTTAAAAGTCATTAGTTTTCTGAGTAGATTTCTGTTTCATTTATCTATTACTGTATAGGCCTAAACATAGTGGCCTAAAACAGTGACAGTTGATTTCTCACGATTCTGTGGATTAATTGTGCACAGTGGTACTTCTGTTCTGCTTGTTGTAGCTGAGGTCTTTAGATGGCTGCATTTACCTGGGCCCTCAGCTGGGACAGGGATAAGATGCCCTCTCACCTGCGACAGTTTCTCTCTACTTTTCTTTCCATCCTTTAGTAGTCCAGCCAAAGCTTCGTTATAGCATGGTAGCTGGCTTCCAGGAGTGAACGTTCCAAGGAAAAAGTTCCAGTGTGCAAACTTACATCAAGCATGTTTGCATCACACTTAGTAAGAACCTGTCAACGTAATAAACAAGTCATGTGGCCAAGACCAGAGTATGTGGGAGGGGACCATACAGGGTCCCGAGTGCTAGGGTGTGTGGTCTCATCTAACAGGCTGACACAACTGACATACCACTCATACCACTCCCACAGTGATACATGATTATGGTCTCTGAGTGTGTGTTACGTGTGTGTGTATTTTAATATTTCCCCCTAAAGTTAATTTACTTATTTATAGTAAGCTCTTCCTTAGGTGCCTGAAATTCTGCGGGAGTTTATATACTTCATGATGTGCTGCAAATACACTATTCCATTGTCCAGTAAAACAAACAAACAACAAAAAAACTGCAGCTAAAAATCCAGAATGTTTTATTTCTTTTGATATTATAGACCATCTCAAAAAAAAAAAAACAACAAAGGAAGAGAAAGTGATGAAACACTTTATGGTTATAGTCTCAGTTCCTGGGTTTATGTAATGACAAGTGGAAAGAACATTGGATTAGGGCATATTCAGGCATCAGTAGTATATAAATAGTATATACACACATATGTATATGTATATTCTTACATATATATTTCAATTAAATAATGTACATTTTTCACATTTTAAGACCTTTGAAATCAGATTGCATTATATATAATCAGCAGTATCTTATAATTGGCAGTGCTTTTTTTCTTTTCTTAATGGAACATAAAGTAATGATGTATCATAACTTTTATGGTGTCTTCAATTTACTGAAATACAGTAATTTACTCAGTGGCATTAGAAAAATCACTTAAATTACTTTGCCTTGGAATATAGAAATATATGACAAATAACTTCCAATGTGAATAATGAAAAATTGCATAAAATATGTTAATGTATATTTTAAAAGAAACAGTGAAGGCTGTACAGTATTTAAAAATAAGTGTTTTGTGTGAGTTTCCAAGTGTGTGAAGTATATATAAAAAAATGACAATTTAGTATTTACATACTAAAAAGATCATTTATACTACTTTTATTTTCAATTCCATGATTACATTTAAAGTCATAAGAAGTTACTATTTTTGTACTTATTTTGAAGACACGTAAACTAATGGCAAAAAAAAATTAGAAAAGCTTTGCTTGAGAGTAGCCCCTCTCAGTCTATCCCATAAGAAAATTAAACTCTAACATCCCAAGACATCCATTGTGTATGGTGAATTAACTTCTCTCCCTTGAATCTGCATGGACTAGCTCTTTACCATTTTTGGCAGAGTGGACAATATAGTTATTCACGTAATTTTTGTAGGGCTTAATTTTCTAGTGGAACTCTCATTGGGAAAGGTTGCTTAGAATATAAATTGTATATACTTTAAAATATAGTTTGTCATATAAATCATATCACTGTATTTATAGAAAAGTAAAAATTAGGTCCGGGCTGATTCTTACCCATGTTACTGAGATAAGATTTCTGCCAAGTCATACTTGGTTTTCCCTACTCTAGCTGTTTCCTCTCCTACTACTGATGTTAACTAGTGTTAGTAATTACAGTGTTAGTAATACAGTTAGTAATACAGTAATACAGTGTTAGTAATACAGTGTCTGGTCCTTATGAAAAGTAAAAATAATAATGATTCTGGTGATAGAAAATACTGTGTTAAGCACCTCCTGTTACGTGCTCATTTAATTTTCACCTCAACCCTATGAGGTAGGTGTGCTACTTTCATGATTCTGTGAAAGAACAAACTAAGGCATGGAAAGAGTGTAGAACTTGCCAGGGTCAAAAGGTTAGAGGTCATTGAGCTGTGATTTGAACCTAGGTGGTCTGGCTTCCCAGCCCACTCTGGTGACCAATACGTGTATTTCAAAATGTGTGTCTCATACATTATTAGCTGCAAGTGAAAATGTGGATTTACAGAAAAGCATAAACTAGGAAGTCTTAATTTTTAAAAAAGGGTCTTTTCAATAGGATTAACATCAACCTGTGAGCTTTCCTTAGCAGTTTGCAAAATAAGGGATAAAAGGAGGAGTAATTTCTTTAAAGTATTCTGTAGTTTATGCTTTACATTAACTTACATAGGACTTTCACACAGTGAGTAGAAATAGGGAGACTTTATCAACTTATATTGTACATAATTATTCAATTATTCTGTGAGTAAATAGTTACTTTTCCTTTGTTAAGTATAGATGGGGCAGTTAAATCAAATCTGCCTACGGGGAGAGACTTTGTAAAATTATTATGTATTTTGTTCTTTTAAGAATACCTTTTATTCAGTATTCATATGGGAATTGCCAAAAAGAACTTCTTTACTTATTTTTCCTTTAATCTAGAAGAACTATTGAGAGCTATAGGTTATTTTCAAAATTAGATTCATTTATAGCTATCATGTTTGAAACAAATTAAAAGAATCAGGAGGAAGAAAGTTGATTATAGAAAAACTGAAATTCAGGGTTGCAAATTTTTTTTAAAATCATGGCTTCATCATACATAGAAAAAGACTTATTGGTGTTTAAAAAACAAATATGATTCATTTTCTCATTTCTTGTTAGAAAGCAATTGAACTGAACCCTAAAGATGCTACCTCAGTTCACCTTATGGGTATTTGGTAAGAAAATTTCTTTAAATGTTTCAGTGGTATTATATGATCTTATTTTGTAGTATGTAAAAAAGCAAAATTAAAATATTTTAAAATATTATTTGGCAGTCAAGAGTGTCTAAACCGTACATTAACTAGGAGTTGTACTAGTTATTTAGTTTAGTATTTAGGAAATACTAAATTTGATTGTGATCATGTTAAACACTGTTATTTACATCATTTAGAAACATGTACTAAGACTAAAAAATAAGAAAGCATTGAGACTTTTTGTTAGACCTTTAAATTCCCTTTGTTGGGAAAGACTATTCTTATTTACCAGACTAAAATGAAATTGGATTAATCTAACTGTAGTAATACAGGATGCCCTAAGAGGATCTTTGAATCTTCAGTGTGTATCAGATACTGTCTGGTTGACCTGAGGAATAATCTGACTTTCAGTATCTTTCCATTTTTATGCAACTTTTGTTCAATGTACATCATAATTTTGCTAGTATGAACATATACCAATGTGTTAAGTGCTTTCTGGTTTAAGAGTCTCTCTTGAGACAGGTTTACCCTGTTTTATTTGGGTGTAGTCTGCGGATCTAAGTGTTTATTGTCTTCTAAGAAGGGTAACAGTGCAAAGTACTGTATCAAACTCTTTTAAAAGAGAAGTAAATATCCTTCAGGATAAAGGACATATTAAACTAACAAAACACTTACTGAGGATTAATGATAATTGAGGGACAGTCAGCAAGTTAGATGCTGGTGAGTGAGACAGTTTCTTCCTCAGGGAGTTCAGACACAAATTAAGATCCAACACTTTTTTTCCTACTTATTTCAGAAAGTTGTCAGGAACTCTGGATGTTAAACATTTGCCTCACTCTTTCAATATGTAGACTTAAATTGTTAGTTGCCATTATTATTTATGCATATCATGTTTAGTTTTGTTCTTTTTTTTTTTTCTCACTTCTCTGAGTTAGTTTGTCTTATGGGAAAAAGAGGGATAATGATTTGCTCTCATTTAGTTATTGTAAGGAGTAGAGGAGAGGAGCACTTAGCACAAAGTGAGCGTTCAGAGGTCATTGATAGTGTGTCACCATTGCTGTTACAAATATTTCTTACTATTTATACTTAGTCACAAAATACATCCTAATTGATGGATCAATATAAGTCAGTCTCTAGGTAATTCAGTATGAATATTAACCTGCTGGATATTATGTAAAGTACAAATTCTTTAAACATAGAACAGGAGAAGATTCCTTTTATAAATGTTAAGATGTTTAGTTCTCTTTAAGAGAAAAAAAGAAGGTGCAATTCAGCTGAGTAAGTGCCGTTTTATTTCCCTGTAGGTGTTACACTTTTGCTGAAATGCCTTGGTATCAAAGAAGAATTGCTAAAATGCTGTTTGCAGCTCCTCCTAGTTCCACCTACGAGGAGGTAGTGTGATGTCCTTTGTTAAGTTAGTACTGATTCCTTAACTGCTCTGCCACGCTGCGGTGTCCACACATCTGGAGCTCTGATCAGTGAGGGACTTGAGCACGTTTCTAATGACCCAGTGCAACTGTCTTTATCACAAAGTCTTAATACGTATTGTCCATGACTGGTGAGTGTTTTTTTTCCCTTTAGGTGAGTGGCTGATAATTCTGGTATATTGTCAGCTAATATAGCTGATGGCTAAAGTCTACCTTCATTTTCTGTTTGAAATCTACACCAAAGTCATAAACTAGAACAAGAAATACAGCAACTATTTCTCAGTATGTTTTAGGTACACATTCTGTACAGTAATAGTCATTCACCTGGAAAATAAAGCATGTGTTTGTATTGATAAAGGAAGAGTAATTATAACATCTTTTTTAAAGCAGGTTTGAAAGGCTTATAGTGTCTCATATGTCCAAGGCCTTTTGATTTTCCTGTTAATAAAATCTGAAAAGGATTTTGGGTTTACCCATCACAAAATTTTTAGAGTAAGGAAATAGGCAATTGAAAAAGCTTTCTCAATATTTGTATAATAACAAGCTTTAAGTGGGACAGAAAGAATTAGCAGGGAGTTTCATTGGTACACCTGTGTATATTCACTGGCGCAACCTATGTATTACTGAGTGGACTCAGCTTTGACTTAATCTAATTTTAACAGTGGTCACCGTGATGCTTCAGGAAGAGGGAGATCAAAATACCTGAGGTGCACATGATAATGTTCTTTCCTCTCTGCATATGATGCTGGTTTGGTACAAGTTCTAAAGAGCAGTCACGTTATTATTAGAAGTGGTCCACGTATTGTAATCTGTACTTTGATGATTTAATAGTGTTATGTTCAGTTTTGCTATATTAACTAACTTACTGTTGATGAATTGATCATTTTTTTAAGGGGGACCATTATTTTAAGATGTTTTCATGTACTTCCTATCTTACATTTAACATAGTAATAGATCTTTTGAGAAAATGCTTTTTTAGTATTGATTCTGTTTTAATCCTTTTCCTTATGTTTGGGCTCTTTGTGTTTTTAACAGGCTCTAGGCTACTTTCACAGAGCAGAGCAAGGTAATGTTTTTAATTTCACATACTAATTGTTGAAATTGATGAATGCTTCATATGTATAATAGAAATTTTTTAAACAAAAATAAATTATTTGTTCTGATATATTTAATAAACTTTTTAGCTAGACATTATCCAATAATTTTTAAAGTCCTTATTTAAAGATCACCTGAGTAAGAGAAACAGCCCACTTCTGAATTCAGAGCTACAGTTCTGGAATGGTCCTTCTTTTAGTGGAATTCAGCCTTCCTTTTTGAGAAGGCTGTGTAATCTTGATTAGTTAACCTGTCAAGATTTAACTGTTTATTCAAGATTACACAGCCAATTAGAGACATATATTTATTTTCATTTAAAATTTTTATTTTTTAAAATTGAAGTATAATTGACATATTAGTTTCACGTGTACAACATAATGATTTGATATTTGTGTACACTGCGAAAAGCTGCAACAGTAAGTGTAGTTAACACCTGTCACCTTACATAATAAGAAAAAAATATTTTTTCAAGATTGACTCTTCGCAAATTTCAGATGGCAATTAGATGAGACCTGGTTTTAAAAAAAACTCTCAGGCCAGTTTTTGTTCTGTTGCAGATTAACTGCCTTTTGTGAAGAAGAGTTTCATGTCACTCTTAGTTGAAGAAATAGCCAGTCTAGAAACTAACATCAGCCTATCCTGTTTATCCTCCCTAATATTTACAGCACAAATTAGAGCAGTAAGGGACAGAAGCCCTGTGTTGCCAGGAACACCGAAAAAAAAAAGAAAAGCAAATATATTTCTGTAAAACTTAATCAGAAGAAAACTAAAGACAGTTTATTACATTTGAGAGCCTGCTCATATGAACTTGTTCAAAAGCTTTCATTGATAGCAAAGCATTTTTTAAAACATTACTTCTAAAGAATTGTCTGAATTTTAACTCTGTAATATATTTATCCTCATTTACTGTTACCATCTTCCATTGATATCCTCTCATAATGGTAGTTTTACATATCATAGATATGACCTGGGAATGCGGTTTCCTCAGAGAGACTTAGAAGTGTAACTGTAAAGTTAAAATAGGGCCTTAGAGACCTAGGGGTTCGGGATGTTGAGAAAAACATGGCCATACTCTTGTGGAGCTAAAATAATCCTCAGGAATTCCAGTCACCCTCCAGGCTTTACCTTGAAGGCAGCCTTTCCTTATGGCCCATGACTGGTTGGGAGGCTTCTCCGATGCTTGAGTACCTCTTACTTCCACCATCGTGGCCCTTATCATTCCACAGTATGAAGTTTATGTGTCTAAAACCAAATTCAGGTAAAGTGGGGACTGCCTTCTTGCTCCCAGTTGCATCCTCATTGTTTAATATAATGCTTGGCAAATTTGCTGAATAAGTAGATGAATGAATAAATGAATGAATTTACTTAACTGCAGGGAAACCTTAAGCACATCACCATGACATCTCACAGTGTGTTCAAATTAAAGTAAATTTTGGGTTAAGGAGCAAATGGAGTTAATCATAAATTATATCCAGGAAAAAGTATGCTTTGAATATAGAAGGGTCCCAGGTAGATAGGAGCAAGCTGTAAAGAGTTAATGAAGTTAGTGAAACAGTCACATGATTTCATTCATAGGCTTTTGTTCACATTTTTCCCTCAGCCAGGAATGTTCTCCCTTTTTCTGTTAAAATCTTCTTCAGCCTCCAAGTCAGCCCAGGTGTCCGTTGTTTTTTCTTTGGTTTCTCACAGCACTTTAACTGTGTCCACCAGTGAGAGCCTTCCTTTTACTCTCATGTGACGCTTGGTTGTGCTCATGCTTGCCTCTCCTTTTCATTGTAAATTCCCAAAGAGCAGTGACTCTGTTTTATCGATGTTTAAGGATAGCCCACATTCAGTAAACACTGATCCCAAGTGTGTGTATCATCATGATTTCATTCACTCATCCAGCAAATGTGCATTGAGTACAGTTCCAGGCACTGTTCTAGGCACTTAGGATACAGAGAATAAAAGTGATAATACAAAGAAAACCCCTGTCCTTATGGGGCATACATTCTCTCAGGACCATGTTTTCTTCCAAAATGGAGTATCTATTTTATACACTTGTTGTGGGAAATGAGAAATGTGTATACTGTAGTGCCTAGCACATAGTAGACACTCAATAAATAGTAATTATATTATAAAATTTTTGAGATATGAATAGAATGATAGAACAAAAGGGAATTCCAGTTAGCCTAATCATTTATTGACCACACAAAATATTACTGGAATTTAGGCCAAAAAACTAAGCCCTTAAAAATAAGAGCAATACTCTTTCACGTGAGATAAATTTGTTTTTCTTTCTTATGTACAGTGGATCCAAACTTCTACAGCAAAAACTTGCTTCTGTTAGGAAAGACATATTTGAAGCTACGTAACAAAAAGCTTGCTGCTTTCTGGCTAACAAAAGCCAAGGACTACCCAGCACACACAGAGGAGGATAAACAGGTAAAATGTCACCAATAGAGTAAGGAAACCTAATGTTTCCACTGAGGCACCATGAAGTACAGGTGAATTAGGAACTTCTTTAAAAGCGTACTTGTCTAAGTGCATATTGTTAAAATAACAGTGTTAATTTCAAGTGTGTATAGCAAATAGCTGCTATCAACAGATGTGTGAATTATGTGTTGCAGTGTAGAATTAGTCCTGTTTGATATATACAGCAGATCAAGTAAGATTTCTAGAACATAAAAAGCAAGGGGTGTGTACTAATGTGGAAGGGCTCTGTGAGTCTCACCAGGTCAAGATAAAAGGAATTTTATAGTGTGCTCTCCTGGCTTTTTGGAAACTCTTAGATTTTATGAACTTAAATTTCACAAGTTGATTTCTGCTGTACTGTTGATTTGCAACATTTATTCTTGTATTTTAGGTACAGACAGAAGCTGCTCAGTTGCTTACAGGTTTCAGTGACAAGAATTAAGAATTTTCCAGTGAAATATCTAACAAACACTGCCTTTTCATCAAATTATAACAATAATAAATACATTAACTGTTCCATGGATGTTTTCTCAGTTCTTTTAATGTTGTGACCATTTAACAAATTAAATATACAAAATTCTAGATTTCTTTGCAAATAACAAGGCAATATAAGTAACTGTCACAAGAGTGGTAGAGATGGTTGTGCATCCGAGACACCAGCCATACAGAGTGGTACGAGATTTCTAAGGGGGACTGGATCACATCAGGATGGGAGGAGATCAAGAAAAGAAAGCTCTGTGGAAGAAGTGGCATAGGGGGAGTGCATTTTCAGGTTGGAGTGATTCAAGGTTGAGATCTTGCAGAGAAGGTGCAATGAATGGTAAGAGGTTAGGATTGTGAGGGTTCTTGGTGTAAAGCAGTTAAAGGACGTGTCTTGGAGCCAGCCTGCATAAGGAAAGGACTCAAGTCAGGAGGACTGAAAATGGAGTGGTTTGCTTTTTAAAATGTGAAGTCTCACAAGTGGATTGATTTTGTCACTAGGCAGAGCCCAAATTCTATTCCCTAATGGGATGAAAGGAACACAGAAATCAAGGGTGAAATGGAAATTAAAATATTTAAAATAGAATGATGCTACTTACTGGGGGTGCCACCACTCCAAACTCTTAAGTTTTGTAAAAAGGAGCACCGTGCATGCCACGTAGATAACCTGAGTGCGTGTGTGCATGGGTTTTCCTCACAGGAGACACACTGTAATGTTGTGGGGATGTGCTGTTTGTTTTATCATGTGTATTTTCAAACAAAAGGGAAAACTGAACGCATTTGACTCTATATACCCATCTCTGATTCAACAATTGCCGATCTTTGCTATATTTTACTTCTGTTCCTGTATATATATGTATTTCTAAACCGTTGAAGACAATATATTTCATCCCTAAATATTTCAGCATTCATTGTCTCAGAATAAGGGCATCCTTCTAAACAAACACAAATCCACATTACAACCAGAACGTTTACAACTAGAAAGTTAACAGTAATTCTGTAACATCATATAATACCCAGCCATATTCAAGTATCCTCACATGTCCCAAAAGGTCTTACACTTTTTAAAACCAGGATTCAAAGATCATACATTGCATTTCATTTTCTGCCTTAGTTTTTTAAAATCTAAAACAGTTCCTTCATCTTTTTTTTTTCTCACAGCACTGACTTTCTCAAGAGGCCAGTCCAGTTGTCTTAGATGGCCCATCACTCCAGAATGGCCTCACAGACCACAGTTAGAGACACACTGTGCCATCTTATTTTCAGGGACTCCAGTTAATTGTATGTGTATTAGATCTTTGCCTCTTATAATTATCACTTTCTTTCTGATTTTTCTATTTACCTCTGTTTCATTATCTTGACTCTCTTCATTTCCGTCTTTCATGTCCCTTACTTTATTTTAATTATATATTTTCTTCCTTAGATACCATTTGTCTGCACTTCTGAGATGTTTTTGTCTTCAACATTTTCCCCTGGTTTCAGTTAGCAGGCATTCTATATCTTCATGTTGTTTGTCCAAATCTGAGTCCTTTAATTTGGATTTTTCTTTCATTTCTGCAATTATTTACTTACGTTTAATTAGTTATTAGTTTTTGTGTTAAAGAATTTGTTTTTTTCTATTTTCAGCATTTTCACCTGAAATTTCCTCATTTTCAAGTTTGTCTTTGTGACTTTGACTGTTATTTTTTGGAGGTGTGTTTTTTTTTTGTTTGTTTTTGTTTTTTTGTCTGTGTTGAGTTGCCAGCCATTATGCTAGGTTATCAAATGGGAGGTAAGGGGCTTGGGTTAGTTCAGAAATTCCCTCTGCTAAGTGGTTTCTGTAAAATGAAGAATCTTTCAGTAATAAAGCCTTTTAAGGAGCTTTTTAAAAAATTTCACTTCGAAATAATTATAGATTCATAGGAAGTTGCCAAAAAATAGTGCAGAGAGGTCCTGTGTGTCCTTCCCCGAGTCTGCCTCAGTGGTTAACATTTACCTGTAGTGCAGTATCAAACCCCGGAAACTGCACAGTCCGCAGGCTTACTGATTTTACCATATTTAAATGCTCTCGTGTGTGTCCTGTGCAGTTTTGTCACACGTGTTTTCTGTAACTGCCACGACAGTCAAGATGCATAACTGTCCCCTCACAGAAATCCCTAGTGCTGCTCTTTATAATCACACCCACCCACCTCCGCTGCCACCATCCCTAATCCTGACAGCCACTTATCTGTTCTCTGTAACTTGTCACTTCAAGAATGTTACATAAATGGAATCGTACAGGATGTGACCTTTCGAGATTGGCTTTTTTCATTCAGCATAACGCCTTTGAGACCGATCTAAATCCAGTCAACAGTTCCTTCTATTTTATTGTTGATCGTGTTTCATTCAATGGGCCTACCAGTTTATTCAACCGTCCGCTTGGGGCATTTAGGCCCTTTCCCATCTGTGGCTGTCGTGAACGTTAGGTAGGGGTTGTATAACATCAATTTCTATCTCTCTGGGATAAACGTCCACAAGCGTGGCTGCTGGGTGTTTTACAGAGCTTCCTAATTCTTTTCCTGTTTACAAAGGGACACTCCCTTCTCCCAGATGTGGTGCCTTCCCAGGCTCCCGAGCCCGTGCGCTTTCTCAGCCTCTTCTGACGGCCCAGGAGTCCGATTCTTGGCATTTCCCCACTCGGGTGAGACCTGCTACTTCTGGGGAGGGACCCTAGGACCCCATTATGCTCTCCGTGCGCAGCACCCATTTGCCTGCGCCCAGGGATGCCTGCTAGTCGGAGATGCCTCTCCCCACATACGTGTAAACCGAAGCTTTTAGTATTCTGCCTTCTAAACATGTTACCAACACGGGCTGTGAGTTATTATAACGGCCTCTTGTGGATATGTTCCTTCTTTTATGAAAGAGAGAAAAAAAATCTGATTTGGAAAGCGGCCGTTATCTTACAAGACCCTGAAAGCTCTCAATTAACTGCTCGTTACCAAAAATTTTACCGAGTGTTCAATTATAGACTGTGGACTAGCTGTGGACTTTGTAAAAATGACGTCTCTCACTCACTTTTTAAAATAAGCATAATTACAAGGAAAAAGAAAAAAAAAGCCACCCAACCTCATAGAATTTTGAGGGCTAAAGGTCATGTAAAGGATTTACCATGAGTATCAGTACATAATTACAAAGTGCTATCAGCGTCTGGTTGCGTTCTCTTTGGTTGAGACTGGGGAGGAATCTGGAATTTAGGAGCGCCACTTTTGGACTTATATGTCTTTGCTGTTGGTTTGGGGCTTTTGGATTTTTTTGCATTCATGTGGCACTCATGATGCAACCTATTTTGGACTCTTGCCTGGGCATTACTGGGGAGAAATAATAGGAGGGGTTAATTACTTTGGCAAGGGCCAAGGAGTTTATTTAATGAATGTCCTGCTCTGACCCACGGTACTGCCCTCTTAGAACGGGGACCTGCGTGTCTGTCTTCTAACTGAGGAGTATACACTCGTACAAAGGAGCCTCATAAAGGGAAAGCCGCCCCTGATGCGGTCTGGGCTTTTCCCTTGAGAGACAGACCAAATCCCGAGTTGACCTCAAGTTTGGCTTTTAAGTTCAATGGATTACGAAAAGGGAGTGTCATAAGAGAACCTTTATTCTCACATCCACCTAGTTCAACAAGAGATTTCTGTTCGACTTCTGCAGTGTACACAAGAGGATCTTCTTAGGTCAACCAAATATTCATACTCAAAAAGCCCATGACAGGCTTCATTTGGCACCAGTTTGCTCAGAAGGCTACAGAAATGAAAGCTGGCCCAGCAGGTCTGTCAGGCCTCCGCACAATCAAAAGGTGCCCTTACAGCAGCAAGTCCGCACAGCAGCACGTCCACTGCAGCTCCCGGAACCATCGTCTCCCCAGGTGCCAGCTCAGGGGCCTCCTGAGGGATGTGTGGTTACTCGTCTCCACACTCCCGGCTATGGTTCCCTGTCGAGTGTCTGGAATTCGCCCAGTCCAGACGCAGCACGTCAGTCAGGGGTCATTTTTAGCGGAAGCAACACTGCCTGACAACACTGCGGGCACCCCCCACCCCGACCCTGGTCTAGTCTAGTCCTGGAGGAGCCGGGCCGTGACCAAAGGCCGGCGGGCAGAGCTTTCAGCTCTAACTGCCTCGGCAGTACTGAACACAAAAACGAAACCACCACTTGTTGCTTTTTGTGCTGGCAGACAGACACCTAATCTGATGAGACGAGTCGTGCCTGTGACGCCCTGACCAGGCTCGCTCTGGCGACAGTGGCGGGGAATGCCGCTGAAACGAAGGGACAGACCGAGCCCGAGCACGCCGCTCCTGCCGACCGCCTCACCAAGTCTCTGCCGAAGCATAGCGAGCCCGCCCCCCTCGCTCCTCGGCGCCCGCCCACGCGGGGCGGAGAAGGGGGAGCGGGGGCAGGGCGGGGAGGGGGGCGGGGCGGGGTGGGGGTGGAGGGGAGAACGAGCCTCCGGCCTCACTGCCGCCGGCTGGGTAAATCAGGACGGTACATCCTGCTGCTAGGCCGGGGTTTCTACAACTGGCATGGAAGACAGAAGGCCCAGATGAGTTCTCCAAACTAGCCTTCTCCAGAAAGCTGGTCCGGCCCCTCTGCAGGCAGCTCTGTGTACCCACCAATGCTGTACAATAATTTCTCACCTGAAGTGAGGAGAGGGGGACCGGCACCCTGCCTTCAGTCAAATCTACCAAACGGTGTTCTCACACACCTCCACTGAATGACAGTGTCCCTGTCAGAGAGAAGTCACCTGCAGTGGTGCGGGCTGCGTGGTGTAATTTAAGTAGCCCTTTTGAAGTCTGGTCACCCTTTATTGCATAGTCTGTCATATACATGAGGGTTCTATTTTGTTTTCAATCTTTAGGCTTCAGAATAACTACAATAGCAGCAGTTAGGATTTGGGAAAGGAGTCTATTCAACCAAGTGGATCACTGACTTTATTTCATCTTGACTATGAAATTTGAATAGAAATGGAGAATATAATCTAAATATGTAGAAAAATAAAATTTTGGCAAAACAAAAACTACTATTTAGGGAAATTAAATTGTATACTAGTATCTTCTGAATGTCCTTGGTGAAATGTGTTACAGATAACATTCTAAGGTGTCAGTTCTATGGTTATAAAAAATTTTAAGTTAATGAAATTTACAGTGATACTGAAATGATACAAGTGGAAATTTAAATTTGTGTATTAATAAGGAAGCCCAGTTTGCTAAAGTAGCACTGATATTATTCACATCAGATTTTAACTTGTTATATACATCTTTGTAGTTTAGCAAATGCCCTTGATAATGAAAAAGTGTTATTTACTTAGGACAAAAATAATAATCTGTAAAAAAAGGGGGAAGGAGGGACCAAAATATTTTTTATATACCTATTCAGATACATAGAATTTTCATAAATTTAAGAGGAATGAAGATATTTAAACACTAATAATAGAAAATCATTAGCCTTATTTGAGTGTTCAAATGCTTACATAAGTCTTCATCTGGTTTTATAAAACCAAAACTTTTAACACAAACAGAAGCAGAAAGGTTCACATTACCTTTTTATATGTTCCTAGGTATCAAACTGCATCAATTTATTATGAATTAAATTTAAAGAACATCACAGATTTTTAAAACAAAAGTACAGAAATGTCTGATTCTTTTTAATTCCACGAACACCTAGCATCCCAAAGTAACATGTAAACAAACCTCTAAGCTGCTCAATGAATTCTCTCCAATTTCTAGAATAAACTACGTGGTACTGGATCTAGTATATGACTTCCATGTAAGTTACAATTTCATTCATGACTTTTTAACTATATTAGTGATGTAGCAAAGAGGGAAATTTTTCAACTATTATATTTATTTAAAACAAACTGACAGGTTCAAGCACCTGTCTTCAGAATAGCCAGCAGCATTTTTTAAAACATATTCAAAGATTTGGCCTAAGCCCTTAATACCTTCCTGAACAGCCATGCAACTAAACACCCTCAGGAGATGTTACGTGAGGGAGAAAAACATGGAGCAACTTGAACCTCTTCCCCTGGATAACAGAAACAAGGTAGAGCAAATCCAGATTATTTTTTTGAATGAACGGCTGTCATGTTTAATACACTTGGCGCTCTATAAAACTAGAGCCACTATCGTATATGCTTATATAGATATATACTTATTATTTTTAATAAAGTCTCTTGCTTGCTTCAAAATTTAAGGATGATCTTTTTCCTGGTCAGTCACTTCAAGGGAACAATAAATAAAGTAGAAAAGGATGAACTGTTTTGCATATTTCTGTGGAAGAACGGAAAACATTTATACTTTGAGAGGTTCAGAAAATTCACTGTACAGAATGAACAGCTTATATACACTATCTGTGCAATTTTTCTTGGCTGGGGCATTTAAATGCAAGAGCTCCTCCAAGACAAGAAGCCACATTCATTCTTGTCCAAATCCCTCTGTCTCTTCTATTGCAAAAAGAAGTTTTTCCTTTAGTTGTTCATAACTCTTATATGGTGGTAGATCCAAGCGATTAAAACTGAACAGAAACAAAAACAAAATCAGATGTGTTTTCAATAAAACAAACTCTGAAAAGATTTCTAATAACAGTATTTTTTAAAGCACATTTGAAAAACTAAACGCATAGAGGAAGAACATAAAAATTTTGTTAGAAGAATTCTAACACA
This sequence comes from Camelus dromedarius, assembly GCF_036321535.1. Lineage (NCBI taxonomy): Eukaryota > Metazoa > Chordata > Mammalia > Artiodactyla > Camelidae > Camelus > Camelus dromedarius. The sequence continues at coordinate 21,786,765 of NC_087465.1, read as the reverse complement.
ATTTACTACAGATAATTTACTACTATGCTATTAGTTAATGAATATAATATTAAATGTACACATTTTCTTATAGCAGTCTATTCACATTTAAGACCTATTCATAAAAATATTTTACCATTTCCCAGAGAAAACTGGAATGACAAATAGTAATTGTGGCACTACGGATAAAAGCTGCAATTTTAAAATAATTGCTAATTTTTCTCTTTACCTATTATTGTTACATTGTGTCATGAGTCTCCCTAACTTCTCTTGGGTGGAAGAGTCCATTTCTTTCACTCACTCACTCACCCAATTCATTCATTCATCAGTTATTTACTGAGGATCTTATTTATCACATATTTTCCCAGGAGCTGGTGATACAATGATGAAAAAACTGAAGACCCTGTTGTTCATCGAACTGACATTCCAGGGTGGAGACAGTCAATAACCGAATGCGTACTTCTGTCTTTTCAAATCATCTCATCAAGTATAACCATTTCTAAAAATAATACGTTTTCAGTTTTGCCAGACTCAAAGAATTCCCTGATGGGATTAACCAACAAAATATAGGAAATACTGAAAATGCTTAAATATCAGTGTTTTACAATTTACAAAGGTGTGGAATAACATTTCATTTTTTAAGATACAGCCCTGCGTGGATGAATTCAGACAGGGGAGTCCAGGGTTTTGCCCCCAGCCCCACCTCTGTTAGTGTGTGTGCTCAAACAGCTCTCAGGAAGCCAAAGCCTGTCTGGACTTTCCACTTGCTCGTGCGGAAGGTTTCTACAGATGGTCCAGTCCCCTCCACCACTCCCACCGCTCCCGTCTGCCCTCCCCTCGACTCGGATCTAAGAGCCGGGAAGTCAAGAGCCTTTTGAAACAAGGCAGCCAGTTAAAACGGTGCTTTTCTCAGACCATTTTCTTCTTTGTGTGAAAAGTTGTTAAATATATTAACAGTTACGGTTAAGCAAGCAGGCTACATCTTCCCATCCCTACCCCCACCTCCCCTTCCTGCCTTGAACCTATGCCTCCAGGCACAGTCTGACAGTGAGCGGAGGTCAGGAGAAAACTGTCCACAGAGCCCTATACTGAGACAGCCATTCACCTGCCCCCGTCGGATCCTGCCATTCTACCCACTGATCTCCCCATCTTCCCCCTCCTGGTCGTTTCTACTGCTACCATAGTCTCCTGTATGTACCTTCCCATCAGCTCTTATCTGGACCATCAGAATTTCCTGCCGACTGATCTTGCATCCAATTAAAAAAAAAAAAAAAGGAAAAATTTCACAGCCTGTCTCGTCTTTTATCGCTGCCAGAGGTACCTTTAAAAAAAGACATGCCAGTTTGAAAAAACCTCTGCGGCTCCCAGGCCCTATGGGGGCGGGGGGAGTGAGGAGGAAGCCTGTGCTTGTCTGGCACGGCCCCCATCAGCTTACTTAATACTCTCCAAGCAAACCACACACATGGCTGTTCTGTGACCGTGCTCTCACGGCTCTCCTGCGTTCTGGAACGCCCTTTCCTGGTATATGAAAATACTATTAAGAATCAATCCAAACGCTACAACTTCCTCCAAGACCTCTCCCTGAACAAGTTATAGACTTAATGATTCCCCTTCTCTGTAAACTCTTTAATTTCTATTTTAGCACGTGCTAAATTATGACTGACGGGCCTACTTGAAAACATGTACAACAAGGTTCTAAGACTTTAGCCATTACGTTTTGTGCTGGTTTACAGAGGGACAAAGACATACTAAAATCTGTTCGTCTTCGAGTACTTACTATGTGAATATCACAGTACTGTCTTAATTTTTTTTAGCTTTTTAGTTCCAGCTCTGAGTAGAATTTGCTACTTCTACTTTTTTATATATAAAAAGGGAAGACACCAACACACTCATGGGCTCTAAGGGAACAGAGCCTTACTGGCCTGCCATAGCACTGTGTAGAGCCGGACACCCCCCTGCCCTGCGGATGACAGCAGAATGGCCCGACCTTAGAATGGTCAACGCTGCTTTCCCCACAGATTACAGCCCTGCTCACCACAGTCACTACTGGAAAACTCAAGTCTTTCTGGGTCATCTATTTTCATCTAGATTCTCATCCCAGTACTGATCAACTCTATTTCCTCTGATCTGACTTAAGTCCCACCTGGGGGAGGGGACAGCTCAGTGGTAGAGCGCGTGCTTAGCATGCACGAGGTCCTGGGTTCAATCCCCAGGACCTCCTTTAAAAATAAATCCCCACCTGACTCCGCCATCTCAGAACTTTCCAATCCATTGGTTTGAACTCCTGCTTTATGATTTGTAGGCTTCTCTAACCTTACCAATTCCTCTTAACTGAAACCCAGCTAGTCTGAAACATACCATTTCCTCTGCAGCCAGTCAAAACTCCCTCCTCTTAGGGAGACACAGTCGAGCTATGCAAACTTCCTTCTTCCACCGTCAAGCTGACCGTGCCCCTGCAGCCACTGAAAGCTCTGGCACCCACTTCTCAGTCCTCCTCCCACCCACGTGCGTGACCTGCAATGCCAGGGCCTCGGGCTCTTGCCCTTCTTCAGTGACCTGTTTTGTCTACTTCACTGTTGTACCTTGAACCTTGTCATCACCCGTAAAGGAAATTACTAATTTAAATACTCTATTCTCTGACCATCTGTTCTTCCCAACTTACTTCAATTACAATGCCAACCTGTTAACCCATTACTTTCTCACCATCCTATCTCATCCTCACACTCCCCTCATCTTCACTTTTTACTTAATCCAAAGCCATCATAACTACTTTAGAGTTGTGGCCCACCGTTATAATCACTACCTTGCACATGCTTTTTAAATCCCTGTTTCCCTTGTTGAACTTAAACTCAAACTCTGAATGAATTCCACCTTCTTTCTCGTTCCTTGTTCCTTAACAGTTGAAAATCCCTGTGGGGGGTCCTACAACTAGATAGATTAGTGTCACTTCAGAGGAGCTACCAGACCCAATGGGCAAGCCAATGCTGCCCAGCATTCTTAGCCGTATTTCTCTAGTAAATAGTCGTCTGCTTCCTGACAACTCTCCCTTTCTTTCTCCTCAAAAGTTTTTCCTTTCTTCACTGTTAGCCAGTGACCTCACCTTATACTTTGCAAAAAAAGAAACCAACAGTTGATAACTCTATCTTCCCTTCACAAAATCTAAACCCTATCTGTAGTTTGCCCCCAGCTTTTCCTCCTCTTCTGTGAAAACAAAAGAAATGTCCTTGTTTTTATCAAAGGCCAGTTCCTTAACTCATCCTCAGAATCCCAAGTGTTTTCATCTTTCTCAAAGAATGACTTCCTTTGGTTATGAACTCTCTGCCCCCTGCCTCAGCCATCCCGCCTCTGCTGGATTCACTAGCTGAAGCTGCTGTTCTCCAATGTTTTTGGTCACAGGATCCTTTTTCACACCTATAAACATTGAGAAGTGCAAAAAGCCTTTGTTCATGTGAATTATATCCATTGATATTTACCATAAGTTAAAACAAACTGAAAAATAAGTTTATTTTAAAATAAAATAATCTTACTTTTATTAAAAAAAAAAAGACTTCAAAAAAGTAGTGCTGAACAGCTTTGTTTTCTATTTTTGCAAATCATTTTAATGTCTGGCTGAAGAGCAGGCATCTGAATTCTGATACCTATGTGTGTGTTTTTTCTGCTACACTATGTTGTTTTGGGTTAAGTATATGAAAACTGTCCCCATACAGACATGCAGTTAGCAAACAGAGATGGACTTGAGTCATTTTTTTCAGATAATTGTGGGTATTATTATTCTATGATGATGTACTAAATTTTACAAGGTTACACATAATATGGATTTTGAAGTCATGTCAAAGAACCTTTGTACTCATGTAAAATCCACTGGTTTATTCTGCACTCTGAAAGGATGTTTTACCCACACGTGAGTTGGTAACCTGATGCACTGGTCATCTGGAAATACCAGCTCACTAAGTTCCAGAGGATTTCCAGATGCTGAAGAAAGTCACATTTGCTAGTAACACCACCAGTCTCCTCTGCGAAGCCTTGGGAACCTGTCAAGCTCATCATGGTATAGCCAAGTTTTCCACAGTTCTGCTTTTTGCATGAAACCTCAACTTTTCTCATTGCCAACAAATGCTGTTTTCCCTTGAAGTGAAAACTCACTTCATTATTTTTCAAGAAAATGTCTGCCTAATACCTAAGTCCGAATAAACAAGTTTGTCTGTCATTCTTTCAAAAAGAGAGTTCCATAAAAAAAGCAAGCTGTTCAGCTTTCAACTCAAACAATTGCCTCAGGGCGTCCCCTCAAGACAACCAGCAGAGGGCTGTACACACACTTCCATTTTGTCATCCAGAATATTAAAAAGCTACATACTTAAAGCATCAAGATTTAATAAAGTTAATAATTTTTACTACTTCATAGAGAACAACCTTCAATAAGCCTCGTTTTTGTTTGTGTTTTAAACTTCAGATGTGCAGTGTTGAAGAGCAGAGACACAGAGAGACCGCACTTTGCTGCCACTGCCTTGGCTTGCGCTGCGTCCACAGTTCTACCCGCCACTGCTCTGGCACCTTCAGTGCAAATGTCAAAACAATAAGAAGGCAAAAAAAATGGCTTGGTATGAAAATAGTTCTGACCTCCTGAAAGAACCGTGCACCTCACTGTAAGCCATCACCATCCTCTGCCTGGACACTGTAGCAGTTCTGTAACTCACCTCCCTGCGTTCACTCTCCCCTCTGTTGCCGGAATGACTTTTCCTGGATCTTATTTGCTATTCAAAACTCTTCAAAGTCTTCTAATTGCCCTTAGAATCAAATTCCTTATAATAGCCAATAAGGCTCTACATAATACAGCTTCTGCCTACATTTCCAAATTCTTTTAATCCCCCCTCTCCATTCACACCACGTCCTTTATTTTCTTGAAAAATGATTTCTTACTTCAAGGTCTTTGGACATGACCCTGTACACGGAACACACTTCCCCCTTTCTTCCACCGCACGCTGCTTATCAACATCACTCTTTCCAAAAAACCTCTCTGAGCACCTAATCTATTATTACAGCGCTGTCCTGAATTCCTCTGAAGGATTCCTAGAATTCGCAAATAGTTATTTGTTTACCTGTTTGTCATTTGTGCTCCCTCCCCAACGGAGAGCAAACTTTGTCAATAGTAGGGAGCACTTCAATCTTATTTTTGTTGAATCAATGGACACATTTCTCAAGTATCTGTATTAACCAACTAGAAATCATTCTAAAGTGTTCAGTTATAGAATACTATATTAATCAGCCTGTTCTCAAAATTGAAATTCTGACTACTTTTAATGAATAAATAATTATAGTTCATCTTATGTAAAACAAAGAAAAAAAGAAAAAAAAAAAAAAAAAAGACTGGCTTTCACCCTGCTATTTAAAATTCTTGAACTTACCATGTGTGGCTTCTTGGTAACCAGGTGTCTTTGCCAACTTTTTCAACGCAAAATTTTTGAGGCCCATTACTTCCTAAACCAGGAAAATAAGACAAAATTTATCTGATCCTTTAAACTTTGGTTTTGATAAATAGTCAAGTAAGAGAACATGCCACGCGGTCACACAAAGGACACAATGAACTACAATGTGGGCTGCTGCTCATGGCTGCCGGAGCCCCAGCAGTGGGAACTGCAAAGCAGAAGGCGGCTGTCCCTGCACAATCCTCCCCCTCACAGAGCCAAGGCCAGGCAGCCCACGCGAGCGGACTTCATTTTCGTCTTACAAACGTATTTGATATTAACCATTAGTCTGCCTGTCTTCTGGCAGACACCCTCCACAGAGCACAGAAGCACAGTTCTTAGGTTCAAGCCGCTGTGTGTCTAAAGGCCATGATTACCACAAACTTATGTGGGGAGGAGCTGCAGTGAGACCGCGGTTACCCATGAGCTCGGCGAATCCCCCAAGCGGCAGACGGCAGGTGCCCGTGACGAACTGCAGGAGCCGCATTCTTACTTCGTTGTCCGTCTCCTTCACAAACTGCGGAACAAAATCACATCTACTTCAGTATCAAATACGCACTAGGTTATCTTCAATGATGAAAACAATAGAGACTTAAATTATTCTTAAATTTCTTCCAGAAAAATCAAGAATTTAACTTGAAGAATAAGAAATTTAACACTGAAATTAGGTGTAAAACATGTGATAAGAAGAGGCTGCTGTGTTTATCATTTCTTAGGGCCGGGCGCCACGCTAAGTACTTCCATTATTCCTCAGGATTACACGTAGGCTGGCCGCTGTCATCAGTAAGTGCATCTGAGAGAGGAAACAGGGGCCTGGGAAGGCTGGCACTTGTCCGAGGTCGGGCTGTCAGGAGGGAAGCCGGGCAGACGCGGCCCGGCCGCACAACGAGAGCTGCCGTCGTGGACGGCTCCCGCCACGCGCTGCACCAGGCGCTTCTTGAGCATCCAGCCCTCACAGTAACAGCGAGACGGGGGCTGTCGTCAGCATCCCCACCATCCATGGAAGGAAGCGGAGGCCCGGAGGTGAAACAGCGTGCCCCTCTCAAACGGCTAACAGGTGGCAGAGCTAACACCGACACTCGGGCCTGGGTGAGCTCTAACCACTGCCATCCTGACCGCCGTGAGCTGCCAAAGAGGAACGGGCAGCTCCCAACTGCCACTCAGTAGCCTGTGGTATTTCCTTCCCTTAAACACCATTTCCCAATTCTGTTCTTCAGACTTGAAAACCTAAAGTACACATTCTTCTAAAAATATCTAGTTCACTGACTATCTCTTTTCTAAGAGGGACATAAATCAATAATACGAAATACGGATCTGAACTGGTCTGAGTATCTCAGAAGGCGAGGAACTTAGGGAAGCCTGAGAGTAGAAATGTATCTTAAAAACAGGGACTAAACTTGAGCTAAGGACAAGACAAAACGTGGTGCTGATCACGACCAAAAGTGTGTCCACCCAGAACTGTGCTGACACACCTATTTCGTCAAGACAAAGAAACAGAGCATATTACCAGGTCTGGCATAACCTCACCACTTTCCCTCAAACAAACCCAGTTCAGAAACACACCTATTCATTTGGATTTTCACGACCCAAAGCTTCTGCTCCTCAGGGATACAGACATGAACGTCTAAATGGAAAGTCGGGGACCACGAGGAGGAAGGATGCTGGTCAAGAGCCTACAAGGGAGGAGTACGGACACCCGCACACACTCTGTGAGGCGGTTCTGATGTTTCAGGCTTGAAAGTGGGCTCATTCCTGCCTTTTAGTTTGTTTATTATTTTATAATAGGGCAGTCCGCACGTGCACGGTGCCTCCGCTGTCAGCTCCCCTGCCAGCTGCCAGCGCGCCGTCCCCTCCCCAGGCTGCATTCGTGCCCTAGCTGACTCTGTGCACAATATGTATTTTCCTTTTAACCAAATACCATCATATTACACACACCTTCCTTTTCCTCTTAATATTGTACTACAACATTCTTCTCTAATATTTTTGTTAATTTGTGTTAAAAAAAAAAGAATGATGACAAGGTACAGAATTATAGAATGGATATATGACAGTTTACTCAGTCACCCCACCCTATGACATTTAGGTGTTTCTAGTGTCCATTAGCGCACCAATAATGCAGCGATAAACACTCCGGGATGGGCCGTTCCGCATATATGAAGTGTACCTAAAAGATACATTTCTAGAAGTGTCCACACTTCTTTAAAGTATGGAGCAATAAACATGACACATCCTTATGAGAAGGTGCAACTTTTGGAAAACCTTTCCATAATAATACAAAAACCCAGGCTGTTCACCTGAAACAGTTAAGTGTGAGTAAACCAGAAGTTCAGTTAGTAAGTTGCTCAAATGAGTTGCAATGGGTAAATTTATGTGGAGAATATCCCTGGCCCAGAGATTTTAAATTCTCAAACACATGAACACCAAGAAAAGAAAGAAAGGAGAGAGAGAGAAAGGAAGGTGAGAAGAGAAGACGGAAAAGAAAAAAAAAGAAGAAAATAAAGTCACTCTTGGACATTATCCTCTAAATTTTTCTAATTTCTTAGCATATTATCACATTTAGAGGAATTAAGTATCTGCACTCATTTTCTCATTAAAAACATACTCCCTCCTCATTTACTTCTAGAATTAAGTAGAATTTGTGGACTACTTTCATAATACGAGAAAAAATGCTGTACTTACAACTATTACCATTAAACTGTGGCTTAGAGAAGATGGTCATTTACCCTTTCATGTAGGAAACAAGCAAGCAGGCGTTCACACTCCTACTTCTGACTTAAAATTCAAAGGCTAAAAACCACATCCCAAAGCAGTCTCAATTTAAAACACAGACTGGTTTTAAATGACAGTTGCATTAGAAAACATTTTCTTTGGGTACTTTCCTTTAAAAAGATAAAAGCAAATACCTGCCAGAACCAAATGATCTGCTTGCTGTTTCTCGTGTAATGCCGGTACACGGTGTTCCTCTGCCAGTCCGCCAGGTCCACCTCCTGCATGCCGCACAGCATGACCTGGGGAAGGAGCGCACGGTGGGCCGCGGCGCAGACGCAGGGAGGGCAGCGGCTCACGCCTGAATCTGCTCGCGTCCAGCTGGGCACACGCACGGTCCTGGGAACGGCCGTGCACAACTAACCGTGATCACAAAAAGCCAGTCTGACAACACGCGTGACAGTTCAGCACGCAGGATTCTTCAGAACTTATCTTACCCACGTTTACTGAACGTAAACTGAAAACACTGAAAGTAACTATTCTCCAAGAAAAACAATAGCTGGGCCAAAACGGATGCACTCTTTCTTAATACCTCTTTTTACTACAAATATATCCCAAATTAGTATCCAAATTATTAAGTTTCAAACAAATTTCTGGTTCTTCTTTTTTCAATCTATGCTATCTTATCTACTTAAAATTAAAAATATACTAACTTCCTGTTGTTAGTCACTTATCTAGGCTTCGAGAATTAAAATATTCTACATGTGAAATTTTCAAATAACCTTTGTTTCTTATATATGGGATGAAAACTATTTTGGGCATAATAAATGGTATAACAACTTATTTCTCACAAATCAACTATGATCTGTAATCTACATACGATAAGATGTATTTTAAGTACAGAGTTAGGTGAGTTCTGACAGATGCATACACCTGTGGAACCACCTCCATAATCGAGATGTAGGGTGTTTCCATGTGTCCCCTGTCGCAGTTATAACCATCATCCTCACCTTGTGCTCTAGGTGATCAATGATTTCGCCACAGATAAGATTTCTGAGAATATCCTGTGTACTGCACACCCACCCGCCCCCTTTTCTGTTTTCTGTTTCCACTCAGCACAGTGTTTACGAGCTTCATCCACGTTGTTATGGGTACCGGTACTTTCATATTGCTAAGTGGTATTTTGTCATAAATACACAACAATTTATTTATCCATTCACTTGTTGATGGACAGTTAGATTACTTCAGATTTTTAACTTGGATGAATAAAGTTGTGATGAACATTTATCGAAAAGTCTTTGTGTAAATACATATTTCATTTCACGCGGGCCAACACCTACTTGTGCAGCTGCTAGGGCATAAGGCTGATGTATTATGTTTAACATTGTAAGAAACTTCCAGCACTATCCCAGAGTGGTAATTTATTTAGTTTGAATGTGCATCTCCCCAGCGACTAATGAGCACCTTTCTTGTTTACGCACCATCAGTGTAGCTTCTTTTGTGAAGTGAGTCTTTGCCTATTTAAAAAAAAAATGAGTCTTTTTACTGAGTTATGAGTTTTTAATATATTCTGGATAGAAGACCTTTGTCTCAAGAGTTTCTCCCAGTGTGTAGGGTGCCTTTTCATTTACTTAACAGCATCTTTTGAAGAGAAGTTTTTAGTTTTGATGAAGTCCAATTTATCCTGTGTGGGTGTGGATGTGGGTGTGGGTCTGTGTGGTCTACTGCTTTTTTACATTTTCCCTAAGACACGTCTGCCTACCCTAGGATTTTTCTACTTAGCTTTCATACTTATGTCTATAATTTATTTTAAATTAATCTTTGTTTATGGGCTCAAGCAGGGGTCAAGGTTAATTTTCTTCCATAAGAATATCCAGTAGATCCAGCACCATTTGTTTAAGACTTTCACTTTCTCCAACAAAATCTTTTCATGCAAATCAATTGACAATATACACGTGGGCCTATTTCTGGACTCTCTGGCGTCCCACTAATCTATTTGTCTGTCCTTTCACAAATACCACACTATCTTAAATCCTATGGCTTAATAGTAATTCTTGAAATCAACTTCCTACAAGTTTGCCCCTTTACAAGATTGTTTTGGCGAATCCAGAGCCTCTGCATTGCCTTGAGTTTTAGAAGTAGCCTGTCAATTCCTATAAAAACTTTTGGTGGGACATTGACTGGGATTGTGTTGAATACACAGATCAGTTTGGGGAAAATGGACATATTTACAATTCTGATTCTTCCAGTACATAATATGGTACATCGCTCCATCTAGTAAAGTCTTCTTTAATTGCTGTGAGCAATGTTAAGTTTTTAGTTTAGAGGTCTTGCACATCTTTTGCTAAATGTTCCTTTTTTTTTTTTTTTTTTGACGCTTTAGTCCAATTTCAAAATGTCTGTTGCTAGTAACACAAGATATACAATAGATATTTTTAAATTACTGCCCTTGTAGCCTATGGTCTTATTAAATTCACTCTATTATTTCTAGTAGTTTCTTGATAGGTTCCTTAGGATTTTCTAAGTTGACAATCCTAACTTTTCAGTCTTTATGCTTTTTACTCCTAACTGTTGCCTTGTGGCACCGGCTTGGGAATCCAGGGCAATGCAGAGCACAAGTGGTGAGGGTGGGCGTCTCTGCCTTGTTAGCCAATCCCGATGAGAAATGCTCAAGGTATCACCTTTTAGAATGATGTTATTAGGGTTTATTTTTTTTCTTGATGCCCTTTATCAAACTGAGAAAGTTACCTTCTGTTCCTAGTATGATAAGCGTTCTTTTATAAAGAATGACTGTTCTATCTTCTTAAAGTTAAAACAGATTTTAACCTGTAAAAAGGGACATGATTATGAATAACCATTATTTCGGAGAATGGTGTGAGTCGCCCTTATTGTGGTATTATTCATAGTTAAGAGAGACAATGCAGGGAGTAAGAGAACAAGAGGACTAAAAATCATGACAAAGTGAAAAAAAAATCTGTTTCCTCACAGCTCTGTATTATGACCTAACAGCAAATCAGTAATAAATAAGGGCTTTAGTCTCCTTACATGTGTAAAGAAGTTATATGGCCAAACTATTTCACAGGGCTCCATACGAGGGGAGCAAGCCTGGCAAGGGCTCACATTAAAGTGTGCCCCTGTCACTGTCCTTCTCGGTCTCCTGTTTCAGTTTCGTAGCTGCTCTCACGTCAGGCTCCCGCCATGACAGCCCTCTGTCACCGAGTGGGCCTCCAAATGGGAGGTCTTAATTGGGGCTATGAAATATTTTAGGTGAATGCATTTTGAGGACACAAAATGGTTTAATTTTCTTCAGATTCTTAATGAAGTTGGTGATTAAAAATGATCAATGATTAAAAAAGCTCTAAAAATATCTTCTATTCAATGCGTTTCTGCTCATTTGTGTAAGCAAGCTGTAAAGAAAAGATGTTAAGTTTTACAGGGAGTCTCCATGTCACGAAGTCTCAGTCTGGATTTTCACATACTTTCCATGTCAGAGTTTCTAGAAGGCTAATTTCTACATAGGAATATTACTCTATAAAATTTAAAATGCTAACTTTTCATATGCACATTAGATTACATGAATGAATCAAGTTTCTTAATAAAGGACCCAAGGCTGCTGAAGTTAAAATACTGCCCCCTAGAGGAGGCGGAGAGGAAATGCAGGCACCCTCTTAACACCCTGCCTAGTTCCAATCTGTATGGGGCAAGAAGACTGGGAATTCACAGTAACTAATCATTAGGGGAATACAAATCAAAACCACAGTGAGCTACCATCTCACACACATTAGAACAGCTATCTAAAAAACAACCAAACCAAAAAAAAAAAAAAAAAAAAAAAAGCAGAAAATAACAAACATAGGCAAAGATGTAGAGAAACTGAAGTCTTTACATTTTTGGTGAGAATGTAAAATGGTGCAGCTGCTCTGGAAAACAGTGTGGCAGTTTCTTGAAAAGTTAAACAGAGAATTACTGCATGATCCAGCAACACCACGTCTGGGTGTACACCCAAAGCAACTGAAAGCAGGGTCTCAAAGAGGTATCTGCACACCCATGTTTACAGCAGCATTATTCACAACAGCCCAAAGATGGAAGCAACCCAAAGATCCATCGACTGATGAATGGATAAACAGAATGTGGTACAGACATACAATGGAATATTACTCAGCCTTAAAAAGGAAAAAATTCCTACACTTGCTACAATATGGATGAACCATGAGGACATTATGCTAAGTGAAGTAAGCCAGTAATACCAAGACAGGTATTGTATGATTTCATTTATAAGAGGTAACAAGAGTAGTCAAACTCAGAAGCAGCAAGTTGAACAGTAGCTGCCGGGGGCTGGGGAGGAAAGGGAAATGTGGAACTGTTTAATGCGCACAGGGTCCAGTTTTGCAAAATGAAAAAGTTCTGGAGATTGATTGCACAATAATGTGAATATAATTAATGTTATTGAACTGTACACTTAAAAATGTTCAAGATGGTAAATTGTATGTGTATTTTATCACCAAAAGAAAAAAAGAAGTCCTGATAAGCTTCTAACAATTCTAAATATGGTTAAGCATAGTAAAGACACCTAAAACCTCATGATTTAAAAATCTAATCTTTGGGACAACTCACTTACTAAACCAGGATTTCATAAAGTTTCCCAAATTACTCACAAGGTCGTGCTCACTCTAGGAATCCTGGCAGTTGGCACTGATTAACGACTTCGTGCTCACAACGTCATTACGTTTCAGAGAATGTAAGACCCTTACCCAGTGCTGGGGTTTTAATACCCCCTGAAGATTTGGATGAACGAGAGGACTGAAGATCGTGCCATGCATAGACATTCTTCTATACAAGCTTAAAAACAGTCCCTCCTCCCGTTAATGTTCCCTGTAACAGCAGAATAAAAGATCCTAACCTCCAATTCTTTTTCATCGAAGTACTGCAGCCACTGAAGGGGAACAACTTCATTAAAACCGTCGAGGAAAGCTTTGGTCTGTTCTTGCACTCCTCGAGAAAAACGCCACTCCGTCATTAAACTGAAAATGGAGACGGTATTTAAAAATAGGAAATTTGTATGTGAGGTAAAAAGGCTTAAAAACAACCAGCAGTTCTTAACCATCATTAAAAGAGAAGGCAAAGCAAATCAGTATGGTGTCTGGATCACAGAAACCAAGAGAAGAGCTTCCGAGCGGAGGCTGCGCTGAGCGCGCCTGGACGCGCAAGTGAGAGGGGGCGGCGGCGGCGCAGGGACCCGCACCTGCCGGCCGGTCATGGCGCGCCTCCGGCCAGCAGAGCGTCTCTGTCCCCTACCCTAGACACGAAGCATCTCCTCAGCCTTGCAAAGCCCCCTTTTTCAGCACCGATGTTCCCTGATTTCTGATCGGGACGGAGGTGGGACGCACACAGCAAGCGGCAGCGGGAAAGCGAAGGTCATTGCACAGTCTCCCTCAAGAACCCGGGCGCTGTCGGGAACTTCAATAAATGTCTATCAGGGCCAAGGGGAGTTTTGTGTTTGTTTCTGACTACAGTTGAATTTTTCAGCAGTGAAAATGAGCATGTTTATAAACTGAGAGGAAGACCAAGTAGAGAGAAAACAATTGAAAAGGAGTAAGTCAAGGAAGGAACGAATGTGGAGCATCTTCCCAGAGGAGCGGACGAGGGACAGAGGGACAGGGAGGTGGAGAGCTCTGACACGCTCCAGTGGTTCCAGAAACGCGGGGCGAGCAGCCGAGCACCTTACCCAATGTACTCATCCTTGTTCTCCTCCGTCACCAGGATATTGGAACCTCCCAGCTTCAAGTCATGTGAAGTGACTTTTCCCAAAATCTCCATGTCAACAGAGAAGTACATTTCCAAGCCACATTCTTCAATGTTGTTGTCTCTGGGTGACATAAACATACACCCACTAGTTAACAAAAGACATAAATTGGTTTCAAGAAAAAACACTTAATTGAAAGATAAAATCTTCAAACCTTATCCAGATAAGGGAGTTATAAAACTCAGTGTCAATAGATTCCAAATCCTTAATAGTCAGTTTTTTACTTAGCATGCGCTTGTAGAAGGGCAAAGAGAAGCCAGTGTCAATAAACTTCCCGTGGAAAAGCGCCTGCCAAGAAACACACACAATTTACTTGAAAACTTACAAAATAACCATTTTTTTATCCAGAGAACAATGATAACAGAGAAATCATGAGGCTTTATAGGCCAAAAAAAAAGCACTTAATAACTAATTGGCATAAATCATAAAAACTAAAATATTACGTAAAATGCAAGTATGAAAAACAAATTAGAGTTAAGACAGCTTCTCTTTAACCGAGGTCAAACACTTGACACTCACCTATCAGTGAGTGTAAGAGAGGATGACAGAGGAGCTTTACCAAACCCCCACTCTTTATTGGGATTATGTTTTATGAATTAAGTTAACCTCACCTGATGCAGAAATGAAAGAGTCTCGGGGCTCCCTGTGCAAGCGTCTGCAAAGACCCCTCCCCACTCCCTTCTTCCACAGTTGCCCAAGAGAGACTGAGGGCCAACCCCATCGTGCCTTTGCTCCTGTTCCCAGGAAGCCCCAGACCCCTCGGCACCTTGACTCTCCCCACCAAACTGCCTGTCCACCTCGAAATCTGATCCTGTGTCTCACACCTTCCCAAACTCTCAAACCATCTACGATGCTGTGCCCTCTGAAGTTCGTGATCCATCCTTAGCAAAATCCCCTGCATCCTCAGCTCTTTCCCTGAAGACCCTTTAGCATCATGCTCTAACAGAAATCTGGAATTTTTCTGAGGACTCTACTTCCCTTCAAATCTTCTCAGAGGAGGGGCCTTTTCTCTCCTACTCCCTCTTGTAGCCAGGCCTGGAAGTGGGGCGGGTGTTGCCTCCCATGACCAATTCCTCCACCCCAAACCCGTCCCGGCCTTCAAGCCCATGCCAGCCCACTACACCAGCGGCTCACCACCACAGCCATCCTTAGATCCCCGGGCTTCTTAGACACGACTATCACCAATCTGACGATTTCAACGTCCACGCTGATGATTCTTTAACCACCCTGGCTTTTCAGCCCTTTCCATGGCCCTAGCCTTTACTCTCGCTTCGCTGAACACTCTCCGCACTGCACCTTAGATACTGTTCGCAGCACTGACTGCGATTTCGTCACAAAATCCCTTTCAGACAGCACCTAATTTTGCAGCTCGCTGCCTTTAGCAGTAACACCAGCAATTTTTGACCCCACTGGGATCTAAAAAAAAAAAAAAATCCACGGAACCCATTACTTTATCACTGTCTCTCGCCCCTCATGGAGTTATTTCTCCCCTTACTCGGCTTGACTTCCATCGTCAATCATTAAAATCACTCCCTCGTACACCTTCCAGTCCTGCCTCCCTGGTACAAAGGCATATACTAAGATAATAGGGCTTTGCGTTGCTGGTAAAATCCAAAGCTGAGCTAAATACAACCGTCACCCCCCTCCACGCCTGTGCCTGGGCAGTGGAACACGCAGTGACGCATATGCACCCACGACGACCGGTCCCTGAGCAGCGGCCTCAGGCGGGAGCCCTGTGCCGCCCGGTTATCACACTTCCCACGGCTCTCATGCCCCCACTCTCTGGATGACTCTTCGCTCCTCAAATACCTCCTCACTCTGAGCTAAAGATCTTGCTTCCTGTTTCACTGACGAAGCAGAGTCATCATAAGAGAAACTTCGTGTGTTTCCACACATCTGCTCACTCACTACTGGCACCTGAATCTGCCCTGTGATGATGGAGAAGCTACCTGTTACCTCTGTCTGCACCACACAGAGCTCTTCCTCACTCTCCTACCCGGGGTCACTGCTCCCACATTCCTTACCTCTTTGACCTCATCAAATTCCTTCCTCTCTTGTTTGATCATCGTCGTTAGCATATAAATGTTTTATTCCCCTCCCCTGTTTGGGAGTAACCGACTCTGAGTTAATCCCAATTTCTCTGATTCTTACAGCAAACTTCTTTAAAAGATCTGTTTATATTCATCCATCTGTATTCATGTCTCCCTCCATTCTCTCTTGATTTCACTCCCATCAATCTTTCCTCTCCCCTGCTCCTGAATATCGTTCACCTGGCCAAACTGAACGGTTACTTTTCAGACCTCATCTTGCTCAACCTACCAGTATTTGATATGGTTGATCAATTCTTTCTTCTTGAAATGCACTTCCTTCTTCCTTGTCTTCTGGAAACCACTCTCATTTGATTCTCCTACCCCCTCCTCCTCCCTGGCTCTTCGGCTGGTTCCTTCTTACCTCCCTCCTTATAAGTGTGCTTCAACTTCTTCTCTGCCCACAGTCACCCTCAGACAATCGCACAGCCTAACCCAGATACCCCTCGGGGCAGACTTGTATATCCGGCTGGTCTACTTCTCCACTTGGATGTCTGCAAGCACCTTAAACGTAACAAAATTTAACAAGCCAAATCCCAATTCTTGACTCCCTCCACCCCCTAAATATGCTCTCACTACAACCCGGCCACCCGAGGAAAAGGCAACTGCGAGCAGGCACACAGCCCATCATTTTGGGGCCGTACTTGACTCTCTCTCTCTCACCCTGCATCTAAACCATCAGAAACCCTCTCAGCTCTACCTGCAGAACGCGTCCAGACTCCACAGCACTTCTCGCGAACCCCACTGCCGCGCCACCCAAGCCCAGGCCACCGCCACCTCTCACCCGGGTCGCCGCACAAGGTCTTCCTGCTGCTTCTGCTGCCTTCCTCTGCCCCCAGTTACTCTCTCTTCTGCACAGCAGCGGGGCGAGCCTGCTCAAAGCTAAGCCCCGTCGTGCTACTGAGATCATGTCACTCCTGTTCAACCCTTCAGTGAGCCCTGAAGGCCCCACGCAGTACCTCTCAACCTCACCTCCACCACCTCCTCTCCGATACACTGCTCCAGCCATGACATTTCATTCAGAAACGTCCTTCCATCCAAGAGTCTTTTGCTTGCTGTTCCCTGTGCCTAGAATGCTGTTCTCCCAAACAGCTGCATAACTCAACCCCTTGTTTTCTTGTTTCTGTACGCGTGTTACCCGTCGGAGGCCTCCTCTAATCACAGTGTATGAAAGGGCAGCACTCCCCTTCCCTCGGCACACACTGATTTCTTATTTGTCTCCCTCTCGTGGAATCCAGATCCCTGAGAACAGGGACTGCCTTTTTTTCATGGTTTCATCCATCTCATACTACGATGCCACAATAGGTGCTCAGTGAATTGCTGAGTGAATGAACAGATAATAAAGTGCAAATAAATAAAAGCAACCGCTTCTCAAGAAGACAAGAGTCTCACAAGGGCTTCTGCAGAACTCTGAAAAGTCCAAAAACATCAATCAAGTTCAATTATTACACAACTCAGACCTTCCTTTTATAGAAAAGGAGTCATGCTGTAATGAGGCTTAAATGAAAGGACTTTGAAAGACCAAGTGGCTACATCAATAACCCTCAGGTTCACAGTCTCGGTTTCATACAGGTACTCAAAAAATAAACTGTGTTTTGATAACTTCTCTAGACACACTTCCTTGGTAACAAAATTTGTGAACATCCACAACCAAGGATAATGTGTAGCTTTTTTTAAAGCCCTCTCTAGAACACTTTTGAAATAAGCAAAATTTAAATAAATAAATGAATAAATAAGCAACAGAAAGTCAGGACTCACCATAGCAATAAAGCGACCAATAAAACAGAAGTAGGAAAGGTGGTCTGGATTAATGGTTGATGCAGGATTTATCTGTAGACAATAATTGTTCTTGCCAGCATACTCAAATAAGCAATACATGGGGTTCAAAACTTCGTGTGAAAGTAAGAAAAACCATTCTCTATAAGAAAATAAGTCAACATTATTTTCAACAGTCATATATATATGTGTGAATTTAAAAATAGATCTTAAATTCACCCTTACATACCTCTGCTCAACAGCCTTTAACAACTCCGCCGTTCAGCCTCAGCCCCACACGACTACTACATCACCACACTGTAAGCTCCTCGAAACAAAAGCCACGTCTTTATATATTCTTTGTACCCTTAACTCTTATAGGCATTCTAGGACCTGTACGCAATGGGTTTTAGTAAGTGTTTGCTGCTGATACCGAAATGCATGTAGCACTGCTGCTATGGAATGGCTTTAATTTTATTGCCAATGCATTAAAAATGGAACTAATATTTTATAAGATGAAATCTTTAAATGTGATAGGCACTGTTTAACTTATTACCAGCTAGTCTGCCTCATTTCAAATTAAGTTCAATATAAAAAACCCAACTAGATAAAAGATTGGTAATTTATATTACAAAATAAACTCAATTCGCAAAAGATTCTCTTCAACAGCAATTTCTTCTAAAGCAAGGTTCTAAGCTCAAATGCCTACAGTGACCAGTAAATGAATACAGGGGGCTTCCTTCCCTACGTGGGTTCCCATTCTCTACTCAGCCGCAAGCCCCCTTTCCTCACCGTATCCCTGACCAAAGTTACCATCAGCTTTAAGGCAGAATTACTTCTGGGCATATAATCACAGTCCTCAGACAACTGGGCAGTAGTGGCACAAAGCGGAAGGAAGTGTATGTTTCCCTACAGGGAAAGCAGTTACTCTGGTTCAGCGACTGGCCGGGGGTGGGGAGGGCGGGGGTGGGGTGGGCAGGGGGGTGTTTTTAAAGAGAAACCAGAAATCTTGATTCTTAAGTATAATCTAGTGATCTTCTTTAATGTTGTCAAATAATGTAAAAAAAAAAAAATTTAAAACCACAATGTGGGCCAAAACTACGCAGGCTAGATCCGGCCTGGCTGCCCGTTTACAAATGCCTTCCTAAAACTTTTCAAATCCAATCCTGGAAACTGCCTGAAGGGTAAAGAGAGTCCCTACACAACATCAACTGAGAAATGATAAAAACCAATTTATAAAACGAAGTTCAGCCCCAAAACAGCAGCTGAACCAAGATGACTTCCCACTGTGATGAGGCTGAAGCAAGACGCCCCCAGAGAAGAGGACTGAACAGATCTACTGAGAACATGTTTAGACACAAAAAAACTAGAAATCAAATTCCCAGCTGCTGAAGATTACTTCTAGCAAACAACAGCCCAGGGAAAACCAAATACATTCAAACGGAGAATGACTACAACACATTTAACCTATACCCTGATACCAGGAAAAAATAAGGAAAAATTCTAACTAGCAAGAGGCAGAAGAGTTCACTTTCAATATATCCTTCTCTATATTCTCAAATGAAGAGATACAAGAGGTTGAAAAAATATTAGACAACAATGAGCTAGCAGAGCCTAGAGAAGAAAATGAAGAAAACAGTAAAACCACTAATGAAAAAATCACGTAAGAAGCAGCAAAACGCAGAGCAGTACTGCAAACAGTGACATGAGGATAGGTTTGAGAAAAACCAAGACAAAATAAAAAAGCACAAAGATACAGATGATCAGAGAAAAGATGACAGACATGTAAGACTGACAAAGGAGATTCCACATACCCATGACTGATGTTCCTGAAGAAAAATGGAACAAACGGAACAGAAAAAATATTCAAAGACATAATAGAAGAAAATTCCCCTTAAATTAAGGAAGATCTTAATATGTTCCCAAACAAAGATATAAAACAATCAACAATGAAATTAGTGAACTTCAAGGAAAAGGACCGTTTAGGTACCCAGAAGAAAAAAGTTTCCTTCAAGGGGCTCACCTCCTACTGACAGTGCTCATGTTCAGCCCCAGAGGCGAGTGGAGCAATGTCTACAGAGCACTGGAGAAACTAGTGCTGAGTGAGGAATTTATATCCAGTGCTGCTGTTTCAATACAAAAGCAACAGAAAACACATTCTCAAACACATGAAACTACAGGAATATATCACCCTTATGAACTCCTGAATAAACCAAAACCAATACGTGAATCAAAGTAAAGAGTTTGGGAATAAGAAAACCATGGTCTGGAGTAACTGACTATATGCATTAACACCATCAAAATATAAAACCCCAAACTGTTGAGGTGAGTAAGGGTTCAGACAAGAATGTGAATGTTATCAAGTCAGGTGCTGTAAAGTAATACCATGTTTCATTTCTAAGATGTATGTTTCTTTTTCATGTCTGAACTTTTCTGAAATTGGACAAGTCACAATAGATGTGGTATGAACACTCATTGTGATAAGTAGAGTTTCTTTTCTGAAAAAGCTTAATAAAGTTTTGGAAGAGAAAATATGTTATCATAATCAACTCTGCTAATTCCACATGTTTACTTCTACCAGTTGTGTCTAGTCCCACATCTCTCTTTAAAAGACAGTTGTATTAAAATTGTGATTTTATAATTCTGACCACCTATGAAATGTGAGTTTAAAAAGAGAGTTGTTTCTATGAAAAGCAAGTTTAATTCTTTGGCAATATTTAATGAAAATATTTTACTAAAAACTAAACTGCTGTCAAATTAGGTTTAGGCAAAGTAATTGAGGGAAAAAATTAAAAAGGATTTCCCATTCATAGTGCTTTACAAGTGTCTGTTAACATTATATCTAGTGAATGTGGAAAACTGTATTCTCAAAAGGACTGAGATTGGATTAAAAACACAAACATAAAATCCACATACACTGCTATAATAGCAAAAAATTAGAAACAACCTTATGCATGGTCCTCCATTAATTACGCTCTCTTTCTACAATGGAACATTGTGCAACCATTAGTGTGAGCTCAATATGTGATATGGAAAGATATCCATGATACACAAAATAACAAAATCAAGCTGCTATCAACTGTTTAAAAAACAAAACAAAACAGCAATATGTACTATAGAGCACACATGTATACAAATTTATATACAGCTGACCCTTAAACAACATGTTTTGAACTCTGCAGGATTTTTTTCAACAAAGATAGTACTTGTATTTTTGTTTAATAAATCTTTAAATTAACTAAGTGTGGGGAAAAGTTCGTGTTCAATTAGGGATCACAGTGTGTGGGACTGAAAGAACTAGGGTTTGAGCTCTGATTCCAGCCAGGCTGCTTCAGCTTCCTACCCTTGCCTGAGTCACTCATCAAGTCCTTTGCTTTGTTTTTAATTGAATTATAGTTGATGTACACTCTTGTGTTTAAGGTGTACAGCAAAGTGATTCACTTACATGTATTTTTCAGGTTCTGTGTCATTAGAGGTTATTACAAGATACTGAATATAATTCCCTGGGCTGTACAGTAAATCCTTGCTGCTCCTCTCTTTTATGTGCAGTAGCTTGTATCTGTTAACCCCACACTCCTCTGTCTCCGAGGCAGAGACAGCAGGATGCATGTTTTTGACTACATAGGGGTCGGTGTCCCTAATCCCCATTTTTTCAAGGGTCAACCATAAATGCAGAGAAAACGCATAGGATATCCAACATAATAATGGTTACCTCTAGAATTGTGTCAACATTTCAATTTTTGTTTTTTAAGATAATTCTGGATTGCTGTTGAAAAAATATATCTTTTCAAGAATATACCCACTGCATACAATGGAGATATACTTATTTCAAAGCAGATGTGTTTTTCGCATTACCTTGCTAGACCACCGTAATCAAGCCCTTCTTCTCCTCGGAATATGACATATAACCGCCTCCTCAAGTCATAGGGTTTTAACGCCATAATCTAATTAAAACAAAAACATGGATATTTAAACACTCATATATAACACAAAATCCTTCCAAAGCAATTCTATTTAAATTTCATCTGTATTTTCAAAATTATACATTTCCTTATCTTAGACGACAGTGCTTTTAACTCATGATACTTATCAAGTGATTTGTTCCACAAACTAGCACAGCTGTGTCTTACTCTACTAAGCTTTCTCTGATCCACTTTCATATAATATCTTTCCTTTCTTCTAGTATTAAATGGTAGTTCTGCTTTGAGGAGCAAGAGAGGAAGAGTTTGACACAGTTTCTAAGGTTGGAAAATACCCTCTGCGCTGTCACTCTCCAACTTGTACCAAAATCTTGCAAAAGGTGACCTGCAGATTTCTCTGACTAGCAACACTTAATGAGAAGCGGAAGTTACTGCTGTGGATCCTGCTTTTATACCACGCTTGCCATTCGAAAAAGGAAGGGAACTCAGCTATTATAAAGAGTTATTCATAAGATGATGAATTTATGTGTAAGAAAGCATATCTTCAAACAGTATCTACACCAAATTTTTACAGTTCTTAAAGGCTTGCATTAAGGTTACTTAGTAAATAGGCTTTACTTTTGGATAAAAATGAATTACTTCCACCAAACAAACGTCAGAACCAAAGCCGAGCCCGGGCTGGGTCGGGGCACAGGTCGGCAGCAGGCCTTCACTTCACAGGCAGCCACGGGCTCAGTCGTGCACGGCGCGAGTCTCCCCGGGCCAGAGGACAGAGCACAGTCAAATCTACCTTGAATTTAGATGGACGCTTTCTAAAGTGAAGTTCAAACAGAGCTTTGGACTAGCTAAGAATTTATTAAACCAAAAAAAGTTCTGATAATAGCCACATTGAGTATCTTGCCCAAACTCCAAAAGCTAGTAAAATGCAGCTGGGCGGTGAACATCTCTGACTTCGGAGAGTTGTTACTCCATTTTGGCTCATATACAGAAAAGTCCCCGTGTATCTGTGTACACGGAGAATCTAGCGCATCGCTGTAATACACTGGGAGGGGACTAAGAAGAAAAATTCTCAACCTCATCAGAAAAAAAAACTGACAATATTTTGGTTTTTTTATCTTTTAAGTATTCTGCAGGTGATTTTGGAGAGGCAGACCTATTACATTCACCTATTCACGCACCAGAAGTTTACTAATGCCTGCCATGTGCAAGGCACCGTCCTAGGTCCTGCGTGCAACGGCAGCAAACTAAAGAGCTGTGCTCCCCTGGGGCCTAATTCCAGGAAGGGAGATAAAGGAAGCCCGTGAGGCGGCGGTGTTACAGCGCAGCGGCGGTAACAGCACCACGAGGGAGGTGAGCGGGGTCTGCATGGGGCGCTGGCAGGTCCCCCGGGATCACGGCACTTACACAGAAACCGAGGAGGTGGGAATTAACACTGGGGTCATTAAAGGAGTATTTAAATGGAATACAGTACCTATACCAACCTAATTTTAATTTAGTAGCATTATCAAGACGTTTTTCTCTCAGTTAATAAAGTCTTAGAAAAGTAATTGTCAAAATGCATCAACTTGTTCCAGAAGCTCTTTAAGCTTCATTTTACTAATCTAATTTATGGCAGAATAATTTTGTCTCTCAGCCTAAGTACCTCTGCCTGTAAAAGGGAGATAATGATAGGAGCTGTCTCAAAGGGATGCTGTGAGGGTGAATTAAGCGAAATGGTGAATACACGCTGCTAGTGCCAAGCATAAGGCAGTCACTCAACACATGATGGGGTTTCTTACGACCATTATTATAATGGACAATCAGTAAGCGGTAGTTATTCTTTTTTTTCCTTTTTTTTGCCAAGTTTCTCTTGTTATCTCTTTTTTGTGGTAGTCTTCCTGTTCCGAATAATTTACAATTCTAAGTGCTAACTCCCTTTAGAGACGCAGAATGCAAGGGGACAAGCTGTACAGTGCTCCCTAGCATCCGGGGTGGGCTGTCCCAGGACACCACCACAGACACCAGAATCCGAGGATGCTCAAGCATGTAACCTATGCACATCTTCCCGTGCACTTTAAATCATCTCTAAATTACTTACAATACCTAAGACAGTGTACGTACTACTCAGGTATAGGCATGCCTCAGAGATACTGCAGGTTTGGCCCCAGACCACCGAAATAAAGAGAGTTACCACAACAGAACAAGTCACAGGAATCTCCTGGGTTCCCGGTGCTTACAGAAGCTACACTGTACTGTAGTCTATTGGGGTGCAACAGCATTCGGTCTCAGAAGACAACACACATACCTAATTTAAAAATTCTTTATTGTTAAAAAGTCACTCACCATCATCTGAGCCATCAGCAAGTCATCATCTTTTCGCAACAGTAACATCAAAGATCAATGATCACCATAACAAATATAATAATAATGGAAAAGTTTGAAATATTTCAAGAATTACGAAAATGTGACACACAGACGCCAAGTGAGCAAATGCTGCTGAAAAAAATGTGCTGACCGACGTGCTCAACACAAGGCTGCCGCAGACCTTCAATTTGCAAAAAACATTGTATGTGCAAAGCGAAATAAAGTGCAGAGCAATACAACACGGTATGCCTGTCATTTGCCAGCGTAAAGCAGATTCACATTTTCCTCTTCTATTTTCTACCTAGTTGGCTGAAGCCATGGATTCAAGAGCTGCAGATACAGAGGGCGGGCTGACGGCACTATTTCATTCTGATGAATTCTTTCTTACCTGTTGGAAGGAATCTTCAAACAACGTCTGCCGGGACACATTGATCTTTACATGGCTGGGTAGTGCATTCGACTGAAAACAAAAACAGTATCATAATATCATGTGAGTTCCAGTGTGTGTACTGTGTGAAGGTAAAACTAAATGGTTATGAGCAGAAGCTTTATTTACCACCGCAGTACCTGGCACAGATAACGGAAGTGAGCGAGCTTCCACCTAAAGCTGCGTTCGTAAGCAATCTGTGGACCACCTTTAGTTCTAAAGAAAAATAAAAGCAAACCATGTGTTAACTCACAATAAAGCTGCATATTTAATACTCAGTATGAAACTGGAGTGTACCAGAGTCCTACAAATGACCTTGGAAACTTACTTGCTGAGAGAGAAGTAAAGATGCATTTAGTGGGCCAACAGAGACTCAAGCAATGAGGACACACAACACACACACACCAGGAGAGTGTGTGTATGATGGATCTTTTGCAAACAAGTCAGTTAAAATATTAAAATCTACTACTGACTATTTCACAGAAAACCTCGTGATAACCCTTAAATTGAAGGAGGACAGAGGCTCTAGACAGAAGAGACATGAACCTTAAACCTGATCCAAAACAGAAACAAACACGGCTGCAGAGAGTCAGCAAAGCAGAATCGAATTCCCAGGAACAAGTGACACCCAGGTGGCCCGGCTCAGCTGGTGGGTGAGGGAAGAGGCAGAGGGAGCAGCGGGCAGGGAGAGGGTCTATTCACAGTGAGAGGGGCTGGGCCTTTCGCCTACTGAGTGACAGCCTAAGAGAAGAGTGCAAAGAACTTTCACATCAAAGGGAACATTCTGGAGTGGATGAAAAATGCTCTCTTCTGTTGTCAGGGTCAAGTGAATTCATTCCACAAATATTTCCAAAAATGCATAGTATGTACCCGGCACTGTTCTAAGCAGTGAGAGCATTACTGTTAATGAAACAGGTAAAAATACCTGTTTTTGTGGAGCCCGTGTGCTAGTGAAGGAGACAGACAAGAAACAGAATGAGTAAGTCAACCACATAGTGGCAGAGGGGGATAAATGTCTCACCACTCCCGCTCCTCAAGAAGGGAAAACAGGCAGTGTGAAAAGGACATGGAGTGAAGTGGGGGGAATTTTTCACCTGTGAAAGGGTGAACAGAGTGGGGTTCAGAGACTAAGCAGTATTTGAGCAAAGACATGGAGGGCAGAAGCCACACAGGTGAGACTGGGTGAAGAGGAAGTCAAAGGCCAGTGTGGAGGCCTCAAGTGTCAGGAAGGGGCCGGTGAGGCTGAAGCAGCGTGAATGAGCAGGGAAAACGGAGATGAGGTTGGAGAGACAGCTGGGGTCCGATGCTGGAAGGACCCGGAAGCCACTGTGATTACTTTGCTTTTCACTCTGATTAAAATGGAAACCACTGAAGGGTTTTATGCAAAGGAATAACTTTTTACTTAAAAAAAAAAAAAAAAGGAAAACAGTCTCCCTGCTATACAGAGAATAATATTACATGAGGCGTGGGTAGAAAGCAGAGGGACGCTTAGAGGAACCACTCCAGGTGAGACAACGGTGGCTTAGAGCCAAGTGGTGGCAGTGGACATGGTGGCCACAGCTGGATTCTGGATCCATTCTGAAGGCGAGGTAGCTAGTTCTTGATGGACTGACTGTGTGTGAGGTGAGTGGGAAAGAGAAGTCAAGGATGAGTCCAAGACTTCTGGCCCGGCACACCTGAGGGTGACACCATCATCAAACGAGACAGGAAACAGCCCAGGCCGGACAGGTGTGACGGGGGTCCTCCAGAAGGGGTTACGAGTTAGAGCTATCAAGTAAGCCGCTGAACGCGTGAAGCAAATTTAAAGAGAAAAGCGCAAGCCAGAGACGCCTTGTGAGTCACTAGTGTGACCTGGACAAGGGTCACCATGGAAGGAGCACAGACAGAAAAGGAGAGACTTAAGGGCTCTGGGCACTTCAACCTCAAGAGGCTGAAGAGAAAAGAAGGACCCAACAAAACAGAGGAAGAAATGAGACCAGAAAGGCAGAAGGATGCCAAGCAAGCTGAGTCAGGAGAGAGAAATTTCCATCAAATGCTCCTGACTGCGTCAGATGAGACAGAACTGCAAAGCCACCCCCAGACGAACAACGCAGAGGTCCCCGGTGCCCTCAGTAAGGCCAGGGCCGGGGAGCCTCCCTGTTGTCCGTCTGAGAGAGGAATCAGAAACAGCCATTCAGAGACAGCTCTTCCAGGTCGTATTCCTCTAAGGGCAGCAACAGAAGTGAACTGTCACTGATGGATTTGTAAGGTGAAGAGCTGTGGTTTTTGCTTGTCTGTTTTTGACCTAGGAGAAATAACAGCTAGTGAGAATAGTTCAGTAGAGAAAGAAAAGCTGATGATGGGGGCTAGAAAGCCGGCTGCGGGGGCAGCAACGG
Organism: Camelus dromedarius; assembly: GCF_036321535.1. Classification (NCBI taxonomy): domain Eukaryota; kingdom Metazoa; phylum Chordata; class Mammalia; order Artiodactyla; family Camelidae; genus Camelus; species Camelus dromedarius. Next base: position 21,759,908 of record NC_087465.1, on the reverse strand, counting down.
AGAAGAGCGGGGCGGCTCCGGTGCACCAGCGGAGGGACGGCGCTCGAGAGCGACAGTGCGCGCTCGTCTTCAGGACGAAGAGCGAAGCCCGATGCTGACAGGTGGGCAGATGTGATGGGAGAATCTGTGGAAGACTTTTATGGCTGCTTCTCCTTCCCTGGTGATGCAAGGACGTCACACCTAAGTAGACTGCGGATGAAGGAGAGCGTTCAAATGCTTCATGATGTCATGTTTACCTGGAGCTTCGGTTTTGCTGACCACTGCACTCCCTGATGCAGCAGCAGGAGATGTGCCGGTTACGGGCAGACCCTGGACAGACCGCCTTGGTCGGAAGCCACTTCCACTACCTGCCGTACGACTGCGTAAGTGAGTTACGCTCCCTAAGCCTCACTTGGAAAATGACAGTATCTACCTCAAGTCGCTGCTGGAAGATAAAATGAGCTAATGTACATAAAGCGCTCAGAAGAACCCTGGGCACAGAGCACTCACTGGCTAAGCATTTACTACTGTTATTAAGGAATTCTGTGCCACAAACCCATTCCGTAGTAAGGCAGAGCAAAGACGGGTAAACTAGAGCATTACTTGTGTAGATTTTCTTGATGTGCAATGTGAAGTTTGCTGCTAACCTTGAGACTAAACGGGAAGCAAACCTTTATGTCCTCATCACCCAGCATTTAAGAACCTCACTTACACAGACGACTTCCCATTGCGAGGATCTTTGAAAGTTGTTGTTCTTGTGTTATGATCAACAAAGTACCTCACGCCTTCCCGGGTGTACCTGATTTCCCAGCCTTCCGGCAGGGGTTCTTCATTCTGTAAGCTGAAAGGTAACGTTACAGTCACATGGTGAGCATCTTCTAGGTGCAGGGAAACACCCGAAGCCAGGCTGACCTGGCTCTGTCCGCAGACACCTGCGGGACACGGAGGCCGCAGCACATACGTACCCTTGAGTCCTGGGGTCCTCCCACTGGGTTGTTTTCGTGTTATGATTCACAAAGTAAACTCTGTCTGTTGAATCCACTCTTTTTTCTAAAAAACAGAGTGAGAGAGCATTTAACAACTATATGCTATATATACCTTTCAGATATTTTTACCAACAACCAATTCGCTTACCCCAGCCTGGTGGCAAAGGCCCGTACGGGTCATTTTCTGCAGCTAACATTGAAGCCTGATTGGAGAAGAGGGTGGGGAGAGGAAATTTAAAAACAGTATTTTAATATATGAAATTTAAAAACAGTATTTTAATATAAAAGAATAAACTAAGCACTTGGCAGAATCACATTTTATAATAATTCTCTAAAAAATACAATAAAGGAATGTGAATGTAGTAATTTAAAGACACAAAGTCCTAAAAATATAATAGATTAAGAGAAGTCAATCAAGTGATAAAATTTAATTAGTTTCTCTAAAATGATTTAGAAATGATATACTGACATTAACATTTTAATCTTTTAGCCCACTCCGTAACAGTCTACAGGAGTCAAAGGCATGAGACAGAGAGTATATAGCAAATTGTGGTGTTTAGATGAGGTAATATTATTTTAAAAGAGAATAGCTAAGGGGAGGCTGTAGCTCAGTGGTAGAGCATGTGCTTAGCATGCAAAAGGTCCTGGGTTCAATCCCCAGTACCTCCTCTAAAAAATAAAAAATTAGTAAACCTAATCACCTCGCCCCGCCCTGCCCTGCCCAAAAGAAATAGTTACCACAGTTCTCCTTAAAGCAAATGCCTATTAATAAAATTAAACTTTAGTATTATCTACAGACAAATAAACTTTAATGTTTGTATTAGTATCTTTTATATATTCATACTTAAAAATTTATTAATGCTTATGTATTACAACCCAGAAATATAGTCAAAAGAAAATACAAACATTTTACCATCAATTTTAAAAGACAAATATAAAAATCATTACCTGTAAAATCACTTCTTAATGATACAAGTATACACATCTTGATAAATATTTTATAAACAGATACCGTTAATTGTACTCAATATCCATTTTCTACTCCTTCTGTGATAACCACATCACTGTTTTGTCTGTGGTGTCAATGTGTCCATCTGAGAATATTCCATTCCCAGCCTTCCCTGTGGCTGCGTTAGCAGAATGACCACTCTGGCCAATGAGGGACAGGCAGAAGTCCCTGATGAGGGCATCCTTCCCAAGTAAAGGGCAGGGGCTTACTAGAAAAAAAGCCATCCCCTCTCCCAATCTCCCCTTCCCTTTCTTTTTGCCTGGATGTAGAATGAGACCGGGGGCAGCAGATCCAGAAGATCAAGATTCAAAGCATGAAGCCAGATGAGGATGGGGGAGCAAAAGGGCAGAGAGAACCTGGGCACTTGGTGGCACTACCAAGCCAAGGCAGAACTGGCCCAGACTCTGACCCTAGACCTGCTGTTGTATTTGGATAACCAAACCTCAGTCTGTTTAAGGAAACGTCCTTAAACATTCTGCTGTGTGCAGAACACACTTCTGATGTGCACTATCACCTAATTCTGCCATTTCCCAAAGGTTTTCATGTGTACAGTGAAGCTCAACCACACAGAGTACATAATCTGTTCACTATGCACAGCTAAATGGCGGACCCTTACACAGATTTCTGTACAAGTTATGAAAAAACCAGCAACAGCAGCAGGAGACGCGGGATGGCTGGGCTGGCCCGCCCGCTCTCTGCTGGCTGCACAGAACCGGGAGCGGGGCAATCCAGAAATGAGAACTTACTACTTAACCCTCAAGGAAAGTGGAGTCGGATGTGCCAGCCTGAGGCAGGATTCTGAAGAAAGAGGTGAGCCTCCTTTTTGTATCTTTCCTAACTCCCTTCTAGATTTTGGGATTTCGAGTTGCCTCAGAACACTATAGAGATGCCCAGTACTTAAAATTCGTACTTCCTACTTACTGTGATCAAATCTATTTCACAAAGGGATTTTCCCCCCAACTAATGTGGGCGTTTGCTTATGGCAAAAAATAGACAACCAATTGGTCAAATTTTCAGACAGCATTGAGTTTTTCGGACAAAACTATCTGCAATCCCAAGAATGCATACTTGGTGGGCGAAAGCAGATGAAAGCGTTGTTTCTGAGAACCTGGGATGGGAATCAGAGTAGCTGGACTATGGAAAGACTGGCCTTAATAAGCAGGAAGCAACTTGTTTTATTTAAAGCAAACAAAATGATTATAATTAAAAGCAGAGGATTGGGAATTGGCAAAGACAAATTGCTTTATTAAGAAATTGCACTGGTGGAACTACCACTTAATAAAGACAAAAGCCTGAGTGTATAGTGATGCTGGTAAACTAGAATTAAAGAAAAACAAAAAAACTTAAAGTGCTTATGTATATCAGAAATGCTAATTATTAAACAGCCACTGAAAAATAAAACTTGTAATGCAATCTCTAACATTTGAGAAAAGTCACCAAGTTAGAAAAGGGCAAGTGCCTGGAGGACGCGGTTGCGCTAACGTCTTGTAACTCCCTCATTACCGAGTAGAGGTACCGCTGGTTGAACTGCTGCATGGCCCCCTGCAGCTGGCTCCGCTGAGACTGCCACTGCTCGAAGTTCCGGACAGACTCCATGGTGGGCCGCTGCCAGGTGGTCGTTCTCGTGTTATGATCCACATAGTAAACTCTTCCCCGATCATCAACTCTTCTTTCCCAACTACCGAATAAAATCAGCAGTGAGAAAAATGAAAATAAACAATCATCTCTTAATACACAAAACTACAATATAGTTCGGTAACTCTTCACTCAAATCACTTAAAAACCAAGTCTAAGACATGATAAGTTGAAAGGATATACTGACATCCTTCAGAAGAATTATGAACGTGTCACTTGCTATTTATTTTAGCTGAATTACCTTCTCATTCTTCCCGTACGTGATTTCTAAGGACTGTCTAAAAAAGACGCCATAGACTGAACAGTGCCCGTGTCAGTTTGACGTTCCTTTCTCCCTCTTTTTCAGATAAACACTACGTGCTTACTGTTTACTTAGCAATCTGCCTCTATCATCCCTGCCCAAGTACAGGATTCTAAGTCAACTAACTCATAGCTTTTAAACCCACCTTCCCGCTGAAGTGCCAAAGGGACCACACTGTGTCACCTCCCCGTTTCTGGGCACAGTGTAGAAATCAACTCACCATTTCAGCCTCAACCCCATTAAGGTCTTTCAGGAGCCCCATGTGAGAGCCAAACAGCTACTTGCTGGCCCCACATGTGTCATACGTTTCATTCTATCACGGCTTTGTTTTAATATTCCCTCAGAATAGAAGGCTCTTCTCCACCAACCAGAATTCTCCCCATCCTCCAGGGGGCAGCTCACTTTAAGCCAATCTGTGTCATTAATTCTTATGATTTCAGAACCCTTTCAGCAACAAATCTCACAAAATAATGTAATTGTTGCCTTGAGTTTTCTGGACTTTGAGTATGTTTACACTGGCGGACTCTGAGTTGCGCGTGCAGGGACAGATACCGCGAGTGGCCAAGACAGTGAGGAGAACGTTCCGGGCAGAGGCAGAGAGGGAGGAGACTGTAAGCATAACTCAGCCAGCTCTCGGCGCAGCGTGCGGGGAGTTATGAATGAGCACGGAGGAGAAGGAAGACCGGTTTGTGAATGGCCTCGAATCACAGCCTAAGAGCATAAACTTTTTTCAGTTTTCAAAATTTTTATATTTTTTTTCATGAAAAATCCTCTAGGATTTTAGCCATAATGTAATGTAATTTTACTTGTAGCAATTTACTAGATAGTAATTTTGAATCACACTGACATCTCTCACGTAAAGCCCGGTTTGATCACGATCTACGGGGAAGCGCACATATAAGCTGTCCTCCATCAGACTTGCGTCCCTTTCATACATGTAACTTGTCCTGAGTACGTCACTAAAAAGGAACAAGGACCGAAACTGGGTCAAAATTCTGCAACTACTCTCAGTAAACTCACACCAGTGTTTGACAAACTCTTAAGGAAGCCCTTCAGACTAATTGTGAAAGAGACACAATATAACCAATCTGGTCTACTGGACATTCACTCTCCACAAAAGCAGACCGAGGAAACTCATGCACCCCGCAGGATGGAAGAATCATTCTGTGTTGCACTGGATAAACGTTTACATGCATGACAAAGCACAGCTGAAGATGGTGAGACGCTACGTTACCCTGGAGGTAAAGGCTGCGGCCTCTCCCACGTGGTGGTTCGAGTGTTATGATCCACATAATAGGTTCTACCATGAGGATCTTTTCTCTGTTCCCACCTAAAACGCAAAAATAAAAGTCAAAGATGACAAACCAAGACAACCTGAAAAAGTACTCCTTATAATCCAGAAAATGACAGATACGTTTTACTTTAAAAGATCGCATTTATATATATCTGTATATGTATATACATACACACACACACACACAAAATGAAGTTGTTTCTTTTCTCAATTATTAGTGCTTTTCACTTTTTTCATTTTTCCTTTTTTAATACCAGTACCAGAAACTCGGTAAGTACAGTTAGCAGGGAGCACTGAATAATACCTGAATTTCTTAAGTCACTAATTTACAGAATTCCAAATAATCACAAAACTGAAATTTAATCAAGGGTAAAGGAACTTTCAGCCTAATATCACTCCCAAAGCACAAAATGTCAATGAAGTAATATCCATTTTTGCCTGCTATTAAAAAAAATACACATCTGAAAGATTTCAGCAGAAATGGCCTTAAAGCAGGAGGTGACACAGCTCTAAGACAACTCTTTCTTCTAGATGCAGAGTGCCTTCTTGTGCACATCTACCCCTCTCTCATTTTGGTAAGTCTCTGAGTCTATGGGCATCTCAGTTTTATCTTTCTCTGTTTTATCTCGAAGACTCTCAATCTCTCATTTTCCCCACTCTCATTTTCTCCTCTGTGATCCCTGTTTCTTCCTCTCTAATCTTTCCTTAAAATGGCATAGAAATTTTAAATATAAAAAATAAAAACCTGGTTTTTCTGAGTTTAACATTCTTGGTTCCAACTGAAAGCAGAAAAAGTGAAAAATATTTTCCTTTCTCTTAGACACAAGGATCCAATTTAATTTGACTTCTTTTTGATTAGAGGCCTTTAATTATTTTCCTACACAATGACCATACATATTGAAGTTTTTCCCTAAACAAGGTGTACACATACATACATACTTAAAATGGCATGCAAAAAATAATCATCTGTTTAAGCCGCATCTAACATTAGTCACGAGATGCTTAAATAGTAACCATGAACAATGAAGGTGCCCAAGTTCACAGGCGACTTAGGATCACATAAACTATTAACCTTATCTATCACAAATCAGCGGTATAAAATCCTACACTGAAACACCCATGCTATCCTGTGCTACAAAAATCTAGATATATAAGTATTTCACTAAAACCTGAAATTTCAGACTTACTTCCTTTGTTTTTATGTAACAAAAAAGTTCATGGAAAGGTAGGATTTAAGGAATTTCGTTTTAAAGACATTTCAGGGAATACTTAGAACACTTACCAATGGGCTACTGATTTGTATGAAAGCTTAATGGCCAGAAACAAATACCTGCAAAGTGTATCAAGTTTCAAGAACTTTCTGATAATGGTACCTTCGCTATTTTTAGGTATTAATTCCTACAGTCAGTCGTTGAATTTGTATTGCTGTTCTCTATCAAAACTTCCTGGCTTCCATCCTTTCTTAACAAGTACTCTTTTACTGCTTTTAATTTAGGTTTGAATTTTTATCAAAATTACATATACGTCTTTTTTTCTTTTTAACAAGCTTGCTTTACTACTTGTTTAATTTCAAACATAATGTATTGATTTCTCACTATGGAAGATAAAGCTGTCTCTTTACTGCAAATGTACACTCTGTAACTTGGACCCTCCTTCCAACAGCTCCAAATACACTCATACGCCATGTCCTTCCTTCCCTTACAATTTTTAGGGCTGGGTAAACCCTCCCAACAGCTGAGCCATGGAACATGACATGATTTGTCTCTTTAATTGTCTCCTTTCCCCCCACTTTCTTATTTTCTATGTACTTCTTATTAATTGAACTCCAAATATTTTTTCCAGTTGCGTAAGTCTCCCAAAACATTCAAGCTCACTGGGTCTTTGATCAGCTGCACCTGCCTTCTGAGGAGCTGCCAGTTTAGAGCCGCTGAGCGTGGGGGCTGCTCACATCTGCCACAAGCTTCCCTTTCGTCAAAAATAAACATAATCAAGAGCGCCATCCATAAAGCGAACTACGAAGCCCTTTTTTAGTTTCATCCTAAGTTAACTGCAAACATTTCTAATTTAACAGTCAATAAATATTCAGCAAGCACTCAGCTTCCAAGTATAATGCAAGCCACATGGTTCTTCATTTTTCCACAAGGGATCACTTCCAGAGTTCAGTGTTTTTGTTCCAAAGGGAATTTATCTTCCTCAACTAAATTGGTTGTTACACAGAACCTCATATTCAGAACTACTTTTGGATACCATCTTTGTAATTTTCTATGTTCTATTCCCTAGATCAAGGGTAGGCAAACTTTTTCTGGGAAGTGCTAGATAGTAAATATTTTAGGCCTTGTGGGCCAAAAGGCAACATCAATACCGCGTAGGCACTTCCCTAGTAAAAGCAAATCACACCGCCCCCCCCGCCCCCCACCCCCTGCAGTAGGGCGCCCCAGGCTGCAGCCCTGCTGTGTACCCGGCGGCCCTCTGCTGACAATGCTCCTGGCCACCAAGGGAGGAGCCTGGCAAGTTTCTCCATCTGCCCAGCGACTCTGGGGTCCCAGTGTGCTTCCTCTTCTCCCAGGCAGCCGGTGCACCAGGAAGCAACTCACTGAGCTGTCACTCCCAGAGTGATAGTCTACTTGGTAGGGAACAACAGTCGCCAAGAATGAGTTCCTAAGGCCTGAGTGGTGACCAGAGCGGGATTTGGGCAGCAATGGGGGGGGCAGTATAGGGACAAAGGGGTACACCCAGGCTTCGTCTGGGGGACTCACAGTGACAGCCCACAAGAGCTGTCCCCGTGGACCCTGTAACAGTGAGGGGCTGGAATTGGCCAGAGACTGGATTATCCCAGCATAGAAATTCACGAACACCCCCCAAACAGGTGCAGGTACCAGGCCGACAGGCGAGACTTCTTAGCGGAGTTCTTTAATGTCACAGAGACACACGCCGACGTGTAACTGCCGCCCCTCACCTTCAACCACGCTCCTCCCCGCTCCAGTGTCTAGACACAGTCTCCCTGTCTCACTAAGACACTGTGTATAAATCCCCAAAACCCACTGTGGAAGGATTTTGGTAAAGACATTACAATAAAAACAACAGAATTAAGTTACTAACTGGGTCTCTACTGGTTTCAAATTTGGATAATGGGCAGATAGATGTAAGACTTGCTTTCTCGTAAACCACGATCAGCAGCTGCTTGGCCGTTCCGTGCGCTTGCTCCTCTCCTGGCTCCTGCCATCAGCAGCTGACCGCCTTCTACGTCACTCCCATTTTTTAAAACGAAAGACTACTCCCCAGTTCGGTATTTCTTCTTGCTCGCCTCTACCAAACATTCCTCTTTCCCTGTATGTTCCCAGGGAAAAAGCTCTACACCATCGTTCCCCCTCTTTCAAAGAGCTTTCTATCACACTTCCAACCCCACCCCCCCACCCCCTCCCCGGCCCATTCACTCCATCACAGAGCCATCTGAATACAGCGCTATTTCCCAGAAACCACTCTGTCAAAGGTCAACAATGAATAATCTCTCTGTCATTAAATTCAATGAGTGCCTTTCAATTCTCCTCTGACTTGAATTTTCAGGAGCTTTTGACCTTGTCAACCATTTCCTCAGAAGCATTTACCAGCCAGGGGCTTTGCTCAATTGCTCACTGACTCAAAATCATTTAATCAAGCACTAATTTACTTATAAATATTTATTGAGTACCTGCTGTATGGAAGACAGCGTTTTAGGCATGAGGAATACAGAAATGGACTCAGTAAACCCCTTTTCAGTCTAGTGGAGAGAAACTGACAGTAACACACAAACATACATGTCACCTGGTGATTTAAATGTTATAAAGAAAAATAAAACAAGTAACATCATGCTGATTTAAAAAAAAAACAAAACCCTGAAGAGCTCATACCAATCTCATTTATGCTAAGTTCTATAACAGGGAAAACTAATTCATAATCTACTGCGGTGAAAAACTGGGAGAGCGATGACTTATTCCCTAAAAGTAGGGACAGGGACTGAAACGGGGCTTGAGAGAACTTTCTGGGGTGATGATAGTATTCTAATCATGATAAGGGTTTGGGTGATTTGCATTTGTCAAAACTCATCAAAATGGTACATTTAAGACATGTGCATTTTCTTCTATGTACATTTTACCTAAAAATCTTTAAACAAATATTGAACTCTAGTTAATGACAGACAAGCTGAAGTTTCGAGAGCCAAAATGTACTGATATCTGTGACTTACTGAATTATGTTTAAAAATTAGACGAATGGAGAAATGAAGAGACAGGAGATAAAGCAAGCAGAGTAAAATGTCAGTTACAGACACTGTGGTAGACAGATACATGGGTGTTCACTGCAAAATTCTTTTACTTTTCCTGCATGCTTGTAAATTTTCACAACAGTAGGTTGGGAAAAAATAAGTCCAGGTAAGAAGGATGGGGACAGACGGGCCTGATTTGGACAGAGCGATCGGGAAAGGCCTCTGGAACCAGGTAACATTTGAGCAGAGACATGCAGATATGTGACAAACGACATTCCACACAGAAGTCAGAGCAAGTGCAACGGCCTTTGGGTAAGATCACGCTTGGTGTAACGCTCAGACACCATCCTCGGGCTAGAATTCTCTTCCTTCACAACACCGGCAAAGTTACACTGAGTAACACTAAGTTACCAAAGAGAGGAAGCACAGGAACGAAAGAGATTTCTGAGGAAAGAGGGAAGATGTAGATCTGAAAACTGCTGACTCACATGGTTACAGAAGCCACGTGCTGCACGGGCCAGAGAGCGGAGCGCGGCTCCACTCCCCCTTCCACTCCTCACGCCAGTGACCATCCCCCAGCCCAACGTCACCTGAGGAGACTAGCGCCCACCTTACTGCAGGCTCCTTAACTTCTCACCTGGATTAGCAGCTTCTAAACTTTTTGGGCAAGAGCTCACAAAGTAAGAAATATATTTGACATAATCATCTCTGTGTGCACCAGACTATTTACCTACAGATTTTATACAGACAAACACACACCAGAAAAAGACTTCCCAGAAATAACTAGCACACTTACCTAACACATTTAGGTATTTTCTGCTCTATTCTATATTGACATACTTCATTATGTGTTGAAATGCTCGTCACAATCTATCAACAGGTTGCAACCTGCGATCTGAAAGTCACTCATCTGGATTCCTACAAAATTCTCCTAACGCAAAAGACAGCATGCGGTGGCTACAGGCGTGGAGAAGCGTTTACCTGGTCCCACGGAATTAAGTTTAGGGACTTACCATTTCAAACGGGCATGCTGCTTCCCTCCTTCATAAAACACATACCTGGCTGCCGTCCTAGCTTGTCTCCTTAGCTCCTATAGCCCGTCTACACCACTGCTGGAGTGATCTGTACTTCAGTGCAAATGTGACGATGCCACTCCCCTGCTTAAAACTCCCAAACCCTTAGCAGGTATACAAAATTCTTCGTAGGACTCTTTTCCTTGCTTTCTTAAATGCTCAATGCAAGCTGCAACAAAATCCTATTTCCTGAGTTCAGTTTACTCGCTTTCTAAGGACGCCAGAGATCTGAACACGCAGTTAGCTCAGCTGAGAATGAGGCCTTTCACACCTGTGCCTCCATGACTGCCTTGCTCATCCCTCCTCCTCCTTCAGAAATCCGCTTAAGGGTCATTTCTTCCAGAAGGTATTCTTTGATCTCAAGAGCGCAGGTTTCTCCCCACTACCTCCCTCTATGTATGTTCCCTCCCACCGCAGCGCCCTAAACTTCCCTCTGGCGCAGCCTTCACTGTACTGCAGTCACTCTTTACTTATCTTTACCCCCCACCACATCACGAATGTCCTTGGCAGTCAGAACAGCTTCTTATATACCTGAGTCACACTTGCAGACACATGAGACTAGGATAAATGATTAAGTTGCCAAAGACAGAAGACACAGGGACAATGAGAAATTTTTCAGAGGGAAGGAAAGATACTGTAGGGCCCCAAATACTTGCAGGAAGCAAGTTGAGATTTCCAGTAAGTAGAGAAAAGGAAGCTCAGACAAAGGTCTGGCCTGGACAAATAGATTTCACAGCTAAAGTGATAGGGGGGTGGGTAGTGCAAGACTCAACAGGGGAGGCACAGACTCAGGAGAAGACCGAAGGCTGAAATCACACCTGGGCAACAGGCAAACCCAGGCGAGCCAGTGAAGAGCACTGAGAAACAACAGTTCAGACGTGAGGGGCGCACGGACACAGTGACTGTGATGAGACAAGGAGGGTGACGAGGTCGAGACCTTCAGAGCCGCACCTCCAGCAGCTATGAGAGTAGACACTCTAACTGCTGTAAGCTGTGTACGACGGCGTGTGTACACCCCACTTCTATTACAGCATTTTCACGTTGTATTGTATATACGCTTAAAAATGAGCGACTAAATAAGCTTCCTGAAGGGAGAGACAATGAATCAATCATGTGAGTATCACCAGAGCCAAGTAAAGAGTCAAAAAAAAAAAAGACCTATTAATAAATGTGGGACAGATGACCAAATGGAATACCCTTTAAAGACAAGCACAGAAAGCTGAATAATTACAGTGGGAGATTTAAATGAGATCCAGAATTACTGAGCAGCAGTGAAAACCTGAGTTTGTAACAGCGCTAATCAGCAGGGTTAGGGGACTCTCCCCAGCACTCAGTACTCACTGCGAAAAAAGACAGCTACCCGTTCTCTTGCCCGGGGAGCCTGTTAACAATAAAGGAAGCTAGGGAACCGAGGTTATTATGCACAGGGTCAGGGTCACTCTTAACTAAAAGTCAACCAAGACTCAAACCAGGAGGGTCTTGCAAATAATGTAAGGCACATACGGCACATACTAACTAGAAGAGCAATTGTTCATAGTTTTAAAAAATACTTGGCTTGTTAGTGGGGGGAGGGTATAGCTCAAGTGGTAGAGTGCATGCCTAGCATGCACAAGGTCCTTGGTTCAATCCCCAGTATCTCCTCTAGAAATAAATAAGTGAACCTAATTACCTCCCCCATAAAATACTTCGTTTTTAGCAAATAAACAAATTCTATTTATCAGATTTCAACTTACTGAACAATGGAAACATATACATATTCAACAGTCACATAATATCAAAAAGTTGCCACTTAAATTAAATGTAAGTTACCTATCTTTAAAAAAAGATTCAACCTACCCCGAGGGCAGAGTCTCTGTGCTGGCATTTGCAGACTGCGGCCGCATGGGTTCCACGCTCCCCTCTGGCTGTCTTAATTTGGCTGCTTCAGAAGCTGAGCTACTTCCAGAATTGGAGGTGGAAGGGTCTAACGCGCTTCTAGCCTCAGATCCGAATGCTGCACCGTTAGGATGAATACATTCACTGTTTTCTGAGGAAGCCAGGATTTCCTGAACTGGAGGATCTTCGACAGCAGTGCTAATGCAATTTGAAGACAAGGCGGTTTCTTCAGCCACTCCTGCGGTACCCGCGGTGGACGCATCACCAGTTGGTGCAGATGAGGATGATTCTCCATTGACTGAAAAGGGAAAATTCATGAGATGATCTATTAATATCAAGGAATGACAAGGCAATCAACTAACTCATCAATTACACTTACTCAGACCCTAATTTACAAGGACCAATGTATCAGGTACGATGGAAATAAAGTAAAACAGGTATTTTTTTGTGCTCACATTTTAGATGTGAATGTATAAATAATAAAAATTTAAGAATATATATATATTCCTTAACCCTAACTTAAGGAAAGAGAAATCAACTTTAAAATACCAAATGTTTTTCTTCAAAATTATTCTGAAAATCTGCATGGGTTACATAAAAACTTTAAAATGACTCGTTTCAATCTCCCTTTCCATATGCAAATGTAGCTAATATCAAAAGAACTCTTGCCAATAGTGGGAAATATAATGTTGCATTAATTCTTAAGGTAGTCCTAGAGGAGAATGAAAAAAAAAAAAAAATCCAGGAACTCATTCTATACTTCCTAGAGAAACAGCCAGCACTGGGATCCAGTGACACAATTTTCTGAATTTCATTTTAAACGTGATTGATCCATTTCAACTACATGTCACTATAAAAGTGAATCAAATTAAAACTGGAACGAGAATAGATTATTAAACAAAACTTATTAGAAAATTACACATTAAAGTTCTAAGTGAAATAGAGGAGAGAGATATAATTAAGAGCAATGGAATCTTCAGGTAGTTTTTTTTTTTTAGAAGAAAATGCTTTATTTTCTTAAAATTTTACAGTGTATTTATCAAAAATAAGAAAATATTGAATTTGAGTCCTCCTGCTTAGAACTATATGAAAATGTTTTCTTTGTGATGTCTCAAGGCCAAAATAAAATGCAAGTGTTTGAAGATCTAGGTAAGACACTGCAGTGCAGAAATGATGATGGCCAAGGACCCGGCCATCTCCTAAGGGCTGTTATAGCATTTTCTGAAAAGTCTCTCTAGAGTTGTTGAATCTATAACCAGTCTAACTTGGAAGAAACTCATTTCTTATGTGTCTAATGTACAAAAAGGAAAACGATTTAAAACGTTCTGTGAATTTTTTTTTTTTGCTTTAGAATTGTTTGTTAAAGTAAAAATCAAAAAGAAATAAATCACAAATTAATTCTTCTGAATATACGTTCTCAGAGAAAGGAACTGGAATGCTAACCTACAAAACATCCATTCAAGAATTAAGTACTGTAATGCTTACAGATACTCTAGATGGCAATTACTTTTAAATTACAGAGACTGAAGGTGATCACATTGTCTTGGATATTTTAACACAGAAGCATGAAACTCAAATATAGCTTTACTTATTGTGCATTTTCCCTCCCTGTTTATGAATTTTTCATCATATTCTTTTGACATTTGGTCTAATCCCTATTAGGCTTTTATATTACAGTATTTTTTTTTTTTACATTCGTAGACATTTGTGTCTGTTTTGATTAATACTTTAATTTTTTTCCTCTTTCAGTTTTATTAGGTAGAATTATTACAGTCTGATCGCACATACACAGTATATTGCATGTAAATAAATATATACAGCACACTGCACATTTTATTTTACATATATTTACTGATTATTGTTTCTAAGAACAGGTTAGAGCGTTAGCTTTTTAAACTTAGTTATCAAACGAATAAAGCCAACTACAAAATAAGAATCAACAGAATGCAGTAATCCAATCATAAAGGACAGTCAGATGTGCTCACACATGTTCAAGAAATCAAAGCGATAATTAGTTCATTTGTGTCCTTATTATGATTATTATTTTTTAGATTCCTCATATAAATGATGTGATATAACATTTTTCTTTCTCTTTCTGGCTTACTTCACTTAGAATGACAATCTTCAGGTCCATCCATGTTGCTGCAAATGGCATCATTTTATTCATTTTTATGGCTGAGTAGTGTTCCATTGTATGTATGTGTATGTGCCACATCTTCTTTATCCAGTCATCTGTTGATGGACGTTTGCTGTTTCCATGTCTTGGCTACTGTAAATAGTGCTGCTGTGAACATTGGGGTGCAGGTGTCTTTTTGAATTTTATTTTTCTCCAGATACATGCCCAGGAGTGAGGTTGCTGGATCACATGGTAAGTCTGTTTTCAGTTTTTTAAGGAACCTCCATTCTGTCCTCCACTGTGGCTGCACCAATCTATACTCCTAGCAACAGTGTAGGAGGGCTCCCTTCTCTCCACACCCTCTCCAGCACCTGTCATTTGTAGACTTTTCAGTGATGGCCATTCTGGCTGGTGTGAGGTGATATCTCATTGTAGTTTTGATCTGCATTTCTCTGACAATTAGCAATGCTGAGCATTTTTTCATGTGTCTATTGGCCATTTGTATGTCTTCATTGGAGAATTGCTTGTTTAGGTCTCCTGCCCATTTTCGGATTGGGTTTTTTGTTTCTTTGATATTAAGGTGTATGGGTTGTTTATATATTTTGGAAATTAGTCCCCTGTCAGTCACATCATTTGCAAATATTTTCTCCCGTTCTGTAGGTTGTCTTTTCATTTTGTTGATGGTTTTCTTTGCTGTGCAAAAGCTTTTTAGGTTAATTAGGTCCCATTTGTTCATTTTTGCTTTTATTCCCATTACTCTAGAAGAAGGATCCAAACAAGTACTGCTGTGATTTATGTCAAAGACTGTTTTGCCTACGTTCCCCTCCAGGGATGTTACAGTGATCAGCCTTACATTTAGGTCCTTAATCCACTGAGTTCACTTCTGTGTACGGTGTGAGGCAGTTTTAACTTCACTGATCTACATGCAGCTGCCCAGTTTTCCCAACACCAGTTGCTAAACAGACTATCTTTTCTCCATTGTGTATCCTCGCCTGCTTTGTTGAGGGTTAATGGACTGTAGCTGTGCAGGGTATTTGTAGAGTGGAGAAAGAATTCTGTGTGCTACTGTGATGGTGGGTACATGGCAATACGCATTTCTCAAACCCCACAGAACCCATACAATACAATAATGACCCTTGAGGTCAACTATGGACTTCAGTTAACAATGATACATTTATACTGGCTCATTAATTTCAACAAATATACCACAGCAATTCAAGACGTTGACAATAGGGGGAATTCTAAGCAGGCTATGGGGAGCATGTATCTGACTGGAGGGATTACTATTCATACACAGTGGTTCTTACCGGGGGGCAAATTTGTCCTCCATCCCCCCAAAGACATTTAGCAATGTCTGGAGGAGTGTTTGTTTATCACAACTAGAGGAAAGGGATGATATTACTGGCAGCTAGTAAGTCCAGGCCAGGATGCTGCTATTATCCTAAAACACACAGAAAGCCACCCATAACAGGGAATTATTTGGCCCAAAATGTCAACAGTGCCGAAGCTGAGAAACTCAGGGTGATGTGTACATGCCCAGACACAAGGCAGTGTCCAGTCTACAGGAGCTGCAAAATAAACACCTGTTAACAATGACAAAAAAGACAAGATAGACAGGGAAGGAAGGGAAGGAGAAAGGGATCACACGTTCCTTGCTCATGAAAGAATATGGAGAATTACACTAAGCAAGTAACTGAAATCTTACGTGACGGGAATGACAGCAGAAGCTTATGCAGAGCATCTCCTTCTCTACAGATAGAAGACCACATCTGCTGACTTGGCTTCTTAATGAATCTATCTCAAGCCTTACTTTCAGCCATTACGACTTTTGGGTTACAAGACAGACCTCCCTCATTTCACATTTAGTCCTTGAGAAGTAAGTTTCCCATGGACTTTATGATACGCACATCTCATAGTGCTGTGCATTTGTACTCTCACAATTCACCCAAATAAAGTAGAAAAAGGTGGAAATATGGAAGACTCTGAGTATCATTTTTACCCCTTTTTAAAAAGTATGACATACACACTAAGGTTCTTTAAAAGTCAATTCACTCTTGAAAGTGGCTGCAGCTCTGAAGGAATTAGAGAGCCAGGGAGCCTCTGGTAATGGCGTAGTTCTGTATCCTGACTGCAGTGCTAGTAGCTACGTGAAGCCACACATGAAAATAGCACAGAAACACACACACACACACACACACACACACACACACACACACACAACACAGGCATAACTGATGACGTGTGGATTGTGTCGATGCCAATTTCCGGATTTTGACATTGTGCTATAGTTATACAAGACGTTAACATTGGCACAGACTGAGAAGGGAGCATGGGACCTACCTGCACATTTCTTGGCAACTTTCTGTAAATCTGTTATTTCAAAATAAAAAGCTAAAAGCAAAAGTCTAATGAACTTGTGAAATGTTAATTCTGCCTGAAACTTACCATACTGAGCTCTGATCCACTTTACTAACAGAACAATAATTATACATTAGAAATAGTCATTTCACACTAGAAGTTAAGGGTGAGGGGCGGAAAGTAGAAAAGAAAATAATATTTTTCTTAAAAAGCACTGTCCTAGGTGGTAGGTGTTTTAAATTTATTATCTCATTTAAGCTTCAAAAAAAACCTGTAAGGCATTATTGAGTATTAGTCTCTTTTTATAAACGGAGAACCTAAAATTTCAGGATGTTAAATTTATCCAAGGTCATGTGGTTAAAACACTAAGTGGAAGCGCTGGGATTAAGCCTCGTCCTGTTAGAAGCCAAATCTAATCTTTTCAGTCATGACTGCCTCCCATCTTAGCTTAGAACAAGTACCAATATTTACTTACTAAACTTGTTAAACGGATCCTCCTAAGCCTCAAAAGAACAGGACGGGGAAATGCACCCTACGCTCTGCCGCCCCCAACCCGCCCCGCCCCCGCCCTGCCAAAAGCCCTTACGTTTGACAACGTCTCTGGTGAAAAGAAGTCATTTGTTTTAAACTCCTTAGCACAGGTCCACAGTCCCTTATCTGGAAACTTTTGGGGCCAAGCGTATTCCAGAATTCCTAACTTTCCAGAATTTACAAAGGTAACATGGCACGCATACTATTACACTCACACTGAGCAGGACTGGGCGCTACACACTGAAATTAAACACAGTATTATTTCTGCAGCAAAATGCAGGGATTCTCGTAGTAAGTATGATAAATACCCTCAGGTCAGTCCTAGTCATTTTGCCATCAAATGAGTTTATCAAAATGAGTTTTGGTTTTAAAGATTTTAGGATTCTGGGATCACAAGGAAGGGATTAAAAACGTAAGGTGTTATACACAGAATATGCACACTCCCACCCCCATCACCATCCCAACAATGAAAACTGATTTTTAAAGTTCTTCTTTAGAAAAAGGAGTATCAGTTTTGTGCCAACACCTTAAAGGGGATAACCCCACCCCTTGAAAAGATACCTGAATTCATCCTCCTACTGAGCAATGACAAATCATACAGTGACACTGGTGAAGTGGTTGCTACCAACACAGTAGGTTCTGGAAGCCTTTGTAAACCAGCCAATGGAATGGTGGCAGTTGGATTGTTTTATCAGATGTGACCAATGATAATTAGAGAACATGCAAACACAAACACGAAGCTGACTGGGAGAATATCACTTAAAGCTTATTGTGGTATAAAAGATGGACAACTTTGAGACACTCTAAAAATCATACGCATCCAAACGAACAGGACAGCAGAGAGCTGAGCGTCAGCGAGCTGGCTGTCAGTCACAGCCCCTCCTCTCCTAGCTGGGCTCTCTCTGTGCCTCAGTTCCTCCCAGAGACAAAGAGAAAAGTACTAGCACCCATCTCAAAGAGCTACTGTGAGAGTTAAATCAGTAAATGGATATAGTGTTTAGAATATGCATAGCACAAATGTTAGCTCTTATTATTATTCCAATTGTCTTAGGTTTCATTGCACTTACTGTGAATGTCATGGGAATTACGTTCGATGGAGCCTTCATTTCTAGTCCCTCATGTGTGTATTTTTAAATAATCTAGAAAAATTCAAATATTATGAAAAACTGCACTGTAATCTTTGCATTTCTATCATAGAATGGAAGATTTTAAAAGACTGTACAGTAAGTGTAGATACAGTTACATAACATTTAATTTAGTCTTCATTTAAACAATGAGTCACAAAGGGCCATGCTTACCAGTGTCATTGGCAGGCTCAGATGTGAGTGGTTTTGGAGCTGGTGTGTTTTTGGGTCTGGCAGCAACCTGAGATGGAGATGAAGGTGCGCTGTCTCCATTAACTACGTATGAACAGCATGAGTTTTGTACCACAGTGCCTGTAGGTACATGATTATCTACTCCATTAGTCCCCTCAGCGGCCAACCTTTAAAAAAAAAAAAAGATGCCTTACTTCAATGAATTAAGTACAATTAAATAGCTTCTCATCAGAAGTTTCATATACCGAGTTTGTAACGTTCAAGCAAAGTGACAGGTACAGAGTAATGAACAAAAGATACTTTCATTACACTTTTTACATTTTATTTTTTACATCTTACATTTTACTACATTTTTATTACATTAAAGTTTAAATTACTTTCAGTTCTAAGTGTATCCACATTGTCATATATATGTACACTGAGGTATATAAAAATACTAAGTCAAAATGAAGCAATGACCAAATTGTACATTTAAAATATTTGTCTAAGAATATTAATATTTATTTTTAAATGCTCTGAAAGTATTTTCAAAAAGATCATAAAACTTATAAAAATCAATTCCTAAGTATTGGAATTTTACTGAATACTGGAAAATAAGACAAAAAAAAAAGTCTTCGACTATTGAGTGCAAGTTATGAACCAGCACTAAAATAATGAGCACTTGTTGATCAGAAAAACCTAAAAATCACATCCCTGAGTTAGAAGAACTTACAGTGTTTATATTACTGCAAATAAACAAATAAATACATCTGCAACTACAAAATCAAACATTTTAAATCTTGGCAGTGGAAAAGGAGCTAGGTGATACTCATGTAAGTGACCAGGCAACCTTTTCCAAACACACAGGCTGCCTTGTACCTGTTCTCTACAGAGTAGCCTTCATTAAAAAATATATATATAAATCAGACCACATCTCAGTCCTGCCCCACCCCTCCATCTCTCTATCTAGTTCTTTCTCTCCAAGCTCCTCTTGGCTCACCTTGCAGCAGATATACTAATATATCAATTTTATTGTATATGAAAAACATGGTAAGTCTTCAACTTTATTACAAATTATTACATACAGGGAGTAAAATTATAATGACTCACAAGATTATCCAAAAAAAGGGTTAAATATTATATTCTAGAGGTAGAATTTGCAGAGCATAAGCTAACTAGAAATACACTCAAGGTCTTGTCACTTGCTAATTCCTCTGCCTGGGCTCCTCCCTCAGAACTCTGCATGGATGGTGTATTTTTGACTTTTTAAGTTTAGCTTGAATGGCACTTCCTCAGAGATGATTCTGACATTTCTCTTTAAAACAGGCCACTCCTGTCACCCTGTCCTGTGTTCCAATGTCTCCACAGTTCTGATCCCTGTCTCTGACTAGTTAGTTTAGTTCTTCACTTGTTTACCATTTCCCTCTATCCCACCAGAATGAAAATTTCACAGGAACAGGACCGATATTCTTGGACTAGTGTCCAGCATCAAAAAGGCACTCACTAAGCACCTGACGGATAAACGAATGAATGAATGCCACACTCCCTTCCCCTGTCACCTATATATTTGGATGAGATATGTCTAGGAACTCAGACAGATAAAGCCTTAAAAAGGCTCCCAAGTGATTCTGATTTGTACACCCCTCCCCAAGCCACCCAGCAAGAGTCAGTGATCACGGAGTCCAAATAAAAGAACCAGACTGAAGTCTTCACGGTGCTGCAGAATTAATTTTTGATTCAAAATGTATTACTATGCAATAAATACTAGGTTTTAGGTTTTAGCCTGGTAGTGATTTAAGCTCTTTTATCCATCTAAAATTGTATTTCAAAAATTATAAAAACAGATATACACACACGCTAATACATTTTAATCTACCTAATTGTACCCTTTCAGTTCTTAATTTTCTCAATGTAAATTATAATATGGACACTAAATAAATACATATATTTAACCCAAACATATATTCAGAAGACATACTTATCTGTTCAAGTGCTCTATGAAAATCAGTTAATGGCAGTTTAGGAATAATGACATTAGTAACTTTTGATTAATAAAAGTCGCACTGTCGTATACCAACATGCTCTTTCAAATGCAACAAGTCAATTTCACAGGAACATATTTTCAGGTGTTCATTCCGTTATGTTTGGTCTATTACGTGCGTTCATTCTAATTTAATTACTTCAAACAGAAGTCTACTAATTGTCATCAAATGTGAATGCATGGGCGGCGCTGAGATGGCAGACTGCCCTCTAAGGGGGGGAGGGGCATAATCCGTGAAACATCTACCTCGCGGTGATGACAGGAAGCTGCCAACTCAGACAGCAATAAGATAACCATTTCCCGACATTGTCTGCCTCCATTTACTGATAAAGTATGCCCAAGCACAGATTCTAAAAAGCCATTTCCAATAAAGAAAAGAATGAAGTACTGACACTCGCTACAAAAGGGAGGAACCTTATTCTAAGGAAAAGAAGCCAGTAACAGAAGGTCACACATTATATGATACCATTTACAAGAAACGGTTAGAACAGGTAAATCTATTGAGACAGAAAGCAGAGTACTGTCTGCCAGGAGCTGGAGGGAAAGAGGGATGGAAAGCAGTTGTTCATGGTACAGTTTCTTTCTGAGGATGACGAGAATGTTTTGAAATTAGATAGTGGTGATGGTTACACAACTCTGTGTTATACTAAAAACCACTGAAATATATACTTTTTTCTTATGATATGTATATTATATCTCAATAAAGCCATTATTTAAAAAAAAAAAACTATTTTGGTAAGACTTCAACCAAACGGCATGCTTAGGTGTAAGCTTTTAAATTCTATGGCAAACAACTGAGGTTAAAATTTAAAACTTCATACATGGAAAATGTTACATTACTTTGCCACAAATACTAAAATAAAATATTCTACCTGGTGGCTGTCCTTGCTGAAGGCTCTCCATTTTCATGTAAGGCATCACCATTTTGCTGTATTTCTACTGAATGACAAAAAAGAAAGAAACTAGGTTTTTATGTACTTCTTGCTGGGTTTTTTTCCCTTCAAATTCTAAAAACACATGAAGTCAGCTTACTGGCTGGAGATGAGCTGCAGTTTGTTATGTTTTCTTGCTCAATCACCAGTCCATCGAGCACAACGGTTAATTCACCAGTTTGCACTACACCATTCTTGGTTTCCAAGGAAAGTTTTAATTGTTCTTTCACTCTTTCCACTAGGAAAAAAAAATAATCCTAATTTAAAAGCTTTGTCACATACAGAAATATGTTTTAGAAATCAAAACTACATATCAAGAATTACTGTATTTCAGTGCTTGCTGGCTACTCATGGAAGGAATCATTTGTTTGAAATCAGAAGATCCTTTCATATCACCCCAGGATCACATCCTTTACACCCAGCTGAGTAACTCCTCCCCCCACCACACACTCCCAGTGTCATCTTTAACTGCTCCTTTGCACAGTATAAACCTCAGAGAACATACAAATGCATCAAGACAGTACAGCAACCATGTAAACTTCCTTTCCTCTCTGGCCCGAGGTACCACATAGGACTTGTGGTTAAGCCAAAATTTCTGCATGAGAGTCAGGGGGTTTGGTTTCTAATTCCAGCTCAGGAACTTTGGCTGTACTTTGAGTAAGTGGTCAAACTCCTTAAAGCCTCAGTTTCCTCATTTACTCCATAAAATAAAGATAATAAAAAGCTTCAAACTAAAGGAACTGTCATAAGGTCCAAATGCAGAACCACACAGGAAGTTCTCAGCATCACATCTGATACACAGTTAGTGCTCAATAAGTGGTAATATATATACATATATAAGGCCAACTATTTCTTCCTATTATTAGAACATTTAGTTCTTACTTAACTAAAAGTCATTTTGTTTCAACACCTTCTATTCCACAGAAATAATCAAAAGTTATCAGTAATTCCTTTATTATCCAAAACGAGGACAGTTATTTCAATGTGATCTTCACTTCTGAAATCAGAGAACATACTTCTTAGAGTATGTCCTTGACTTTGGTCTTGTCTATATTTAACAAAGTTGAGGTGTT
The DNA here is from genome assembly GCF_036321535.1 of Camelus dromedarius. Lineage (NCBI taxonomy): Eukaryota > Metazoa > Chordata > Mammalia > Artiodactyla > Camelidae > Camelus > Camelus dromedarius. The sequence continues at coordinate 21,737,170 of NC_087465.1, read as the reverse complement.
TTTTTTTTTTTCCTATTTACCAAATGTCCAGCATAAACATATTGACTAATTATCCAAGTATAGAGAGACAAGACCAAAAAAATCTGGAACCACTAATCACTAGACAGGAACTCTTGGCAAAAACTGTGAGAAACCCTGTAGGAGGTCTGCCCCAACCATTTGCACCACCATAAACCTCACTTCCACTCCACAGCACAAAATCAACATTAATAAAAACAGAGACACTAGAGACAATACTAAAGTACAAAAAAAGAAAACCCTGAATGAAAAAAAGCTGAATTTAAAAAACTGGGAAAAAAAATAAAAAGCATGAGGGTCAGCAAACTACACAGGCCAAGTCTAGCCTACCACCTGTTTTTGTAAATAGGGTTTTATCTGAAACACAGCTCTGCTCATTCATTGACGTATTTTCCATGGAGGCTTTCCCACTACAATGGGAGGGCTGGATAGGTGCAGAATTAGAAACAGACCCTGCCTGGACTAAAGCCGAAGGAGTACCCTTAGACTGACATCAGAGAGCGAGAACTCACCACCAAGATTACAGATTATAGGAAGCCACCCACAAGCAGAGGTTGGCAAACATTTTCCACCAAGGGCCAGGTGGTAGATACTCAGGCTCTGCAGGGCGTGCAGTTCTGTTGCACCTACTCAGCCCTTCCACTGTCGTGGGAAAGCCTCCGTAGAAAATACGTAAACGGATGAGCAAAGCTGTGTTTCTTCCACCCTTACCCCAAATACAGCAGGAGAAAGGATACATAAAAACACGAATTTATGAGAAGACAATGTCAAGGCTTTGAGCACAGGAAGAAACTGGCTCATAAATTTGAAGAAGGATAATGTCCAAGTGCTAAGCCAAGAGGCTGAATCAAAGGCAACCAAGAATCTAATCAATTATGAGTGTATTTTTAGATTATGCAAGGTTGTCTAGAACCAGGATAATTTTCTATTACTTCTGTTCCAAATTAAGCAGCTAAGAATAACAAAACCTGTATTCAAGTCAAAACTCTGCAATTACTTCTGATCTTGAGCAAGTCACTTAGATTAGGTTATGTGATCAATAAAATGAGTCACTGGGATTACTGCCCATAGCTTTCCTCTGCCTTTAAAGCACTATGATTCTAACACAGCTTTAATTTTTGAAATTAATCTACTTTCCTTTTGTTACAGGCTGAACTGGGTCTTCCCCCCACTACATTCATAGGTTTAAGTCCTAATTTCTGGGGCCTCAGAAGCTGACTTTATTTGGAAATAGGATCTTTAAAGAAGTAATTAAGTTAAAACGAGGTCATTAGGGTAGCCCTAATACAATAGGATGGGTGTGAAATAAGAAGATGGACACAAAGATTGACAGTGGTGGTGGTTTGAGTGAATTATTAGAAACTACCTAAATGTCAAATAATGAGATTAGTTAATTCATAAACTAGAACTCTGGATTTTAATATTCTTTGGACCACACAATATTTTGAGAATTTGATAGAAGTATGAACTCTCTCCCCAGAAATAGAAATACATGTAATACGGTCAAATTTTTGCATACAGTGTTAGAAATTTACAAATAACTGACGCTTAAACTACTTAAAGAATCCCCAAGTGAGAAAAATTTAATATGGGAACATTATATTCATATTATGTTCCTAAATGAAAAAAAGAGGAGAATAAACCAGTGGATACAAAGAAGAAAAAGAAATTTGTGTCTATGAACAAGAAAAAGACGGAGCAGGGTGGGAAGGGACATACTGGGAGTTCGAGATTTGTAGATGCTGACAGGTATATATAAAGTAGATAAACAAGTTTATACTGTATATATAGCACAGGGAAATATATACAAGATCTTGTAGTAGCTTACAGTGAAAAAGAATATAAAAATGAACATACGTATATTCATGTATGACTGAAAACTTGTGCTGTACACCAGAAATTGACACATTGTAAACTGACTATAACTCAATTAAAAAAATTTTTAAAAAAAGATGCCAAATTATCAGAAGTGGTTACCCCTCAACAGTAAAAATTACAAGTAATTTCTATATTCCTCTGTGATTTTCTGTATTCTCCATGTTTTCTAATAATAAACTAGTTACATAATGAAAAGAGAAAATTTAAGAGCTGTAATTTATTTTTTACAAATAAAACTGTTAACTAAGTAACAGAATAGGCTCAGATAATGATCATTTTTCCTCAGTTTTAAAGTATATAATAAGTAAGTAATAAACCACTGATACCACTGATAAGACAGTACATTCATGGACTGAGATTGTCTGTACATCTGTTGTATAGAGAAATGCCAGGTAAGTATTTCCTATTTCATATAACACCATAAACTTAAAAGCAAGTACAGGCAATACATGAAGTTTTCCTGTATAAACACAAAACTGGGTTTTTTGGTTTGGTTTGGTTTTGCTTTTGGACTTCAGGATATTTTCAAAGTGTCTAAAATAAACTTTTAAAGAAACAAAGATTAGAACAAAAAAACTTACATTTTCTATTGTGTACTAAGAGGGCTTGTTTCAAATCTATCGTTGCTCTCCCTAATAAAGCATCTGCTTTTAAAGTGTGATGACTCCAAACTCGGAACTCCAATGTGGTCTGTGGGGTCACATTTCTGCGGGGGTAAAATTGTAACAAAAATACAGGCGTAAACACTAACTTCAATAATTTTTAAAAAGTCATGAATTCAGCTTACTGAAGGAAAAAATACTGTATGAAATAGTCAACTATATAATAAAAACAGTATTTACTTTCAAGTACATTAGGATTTTAATAAGCAGATAAAATTTTCTGTAATTAATAAAGCCAAACACCAGCAACACATCAAAAGTCTTACTAAGACTTCACAGTAACATTATTTCTATTTGAACAAATGGATAAAATTTAAGCCAGCTGCTGGTATTAGCTGTGATACTTTAGATACAAATTTACAACGAATGATTTTCTGTCCTATTTATTTGTACAAGATAATAAGGGAAAACATGGCTATATGGAAAATACTAGTTTGTACAGCAAAAGCAAGGATTACCATGGCTCATCTCTAAAGAAAATAAAATGAACCAAAAAATTTTTCACACTTGAAATTGTCTACTCACACTAGAAAGTAGCATTCCTCACTTTGAAGTCATCCAACGAAAAAACCCCCACAAAACACCACCACCACCGGAAAAACATTCCAGGAAGCAAATTCTCTTTGGAAAATCTGAACCCCTTACACCAGATACTTACACAGTTAGCTGCTCATCCCACTTTGGATTAGAAGAACTACTGGATTTTGCTGTTTTCTTACTTTCTCCATCTACAACTACTTCTGTATATATTGCTGTTCCAAACCAGTTCTTTTTCCTTTTTAGTTTGGCACTAGAAACTAACGGAGACATGATAGTCACTAGTGAACACATTTAGCTAAAAAGCAGTTTTTTGCAGTAATAAATCAATAAACATGGAATTGTGCTTCTTGTGCAATGCAAACTCCTCACTGGCAGAATGAAGAAACAATACAAAAAGTCTACTGTTCATGTCTGAGAACCATCTGAACTTTTTAAGTTTTACTGAAACATAATTCAAAATATACCCATTTTAACTATACAGTACCTTTAATATGTTCACCCACAGAAGTGTGCAACCATCAGCACAAGCAATTTTAAAACATGTCCATCACCCCCAAAAGAAACCCCATACTGTTGAGCAGTCACCCTCCTTTCCCATCTCACCTCCTTCCCGCCAGCCCCAGGCAAGCACTAATCTACTCTCTGGTGAGGGAAGCTGATGCTGGGGGAGGCTACGCGTGTGTTGGGGTGGGCGTGTATGGAAATCTCTGAGCTTCCTCTCAGTTTTGCTGTGAATCTAAAACTGCTCTAAAAAAATTCAGTCTTTTTTAAAAAGCACTGAGTCGGACATATCTGGATGCACATTTTAACTCTGCCACTTACTAGATATGTGACCTTAAGTCAGTCAACTAACCCGTCTGACCCTCAATTTTCTCATCTGAAAAACAGGGGAGCAATAAATAGTACCTGATACTTAGAATTGGTGAGTGAAGGCAAACAAAGTACTATTATCCCAACGAATGCCTAGCACCCAACACTGGTGACTATTAACCTACTACTATCACTAGTAACTGCGCAGCATTAACGCTTCTGAGCTAACTGTAGATATATTTAAAAGACACCCATTGTATACTTTTAAACTGGCAAAATCTTCAATAATACCAGATGCTGGCAGGGTATGGAAAGTGATTTTTAAAAGACAATTTTTAATTTCATGAGGAATTCATAATATGCTGGCAAAAATGTGCACATAAAAACTAGAATGCTACAATTTTTAATAATCAAAAGATAACCTTATTAATTTAAATAAGAATTCTAATTTATACGTAGGATAGATTTTATTTTCCTATCCCATGAGTTTCCTTTGGGGGTTATACCAGAGTGTCCTCTACTAAAAGATTATATAAATATGGAAAAACCTATGAGAAAAATAGAGTCCTCAGTGCATGTGTGTGAGAATTTAATTCAACAATTCCACTCACAATCATGCCCCCCAACCTAGTGATAAACATAAGCAATACATATGCATGAAGAGAACTATAACCCTTCACTGATGAACATACAAGACGTGCAGGGAATGACACGACTATTCCTGGACCTGGACCTTTTAACACTGAAAGATTTCAATTATCTCCAGTTTAATATGTTATGTTTAAACGTTTTAAGTGAAAACACTAATACTGGTTCTGAGGGAGGTTTCTTTCCAGGGAGGACAGAGGAAAAGGGAGGGAGACTCTAACATTCAGATGAAATGAAAAGAAAATTAGAGAATAGTAAAAGAATATTTTAAAATGCAAAGTAATAAGAGCTTTCTTGCAATGTATCATTAAAAAGCACTATAAAATAAAAGTAATTAAAACTGACTGCACTGTGAGAGCAGAGGTGAAAAGAACAGAAAAAATATAAGGGTGGCATTTCAACAGGAAAAGACAGGTTATTCCATAAATGTTGAAGCACGTGAAAAGAATAAAGTTAAATCCATATTCACAACACTTACAAAAATGATACATAGGATTAAATTTTTTAATTTAAAAGTAACTATTAAGGTACTATAAGACATAATAGCTAAAAATGTGAATATAACAGCCCATTAGTTTTTCAGTCTCAAATCTTGTCTTTTTATCCATCTTGCACTTCGTTTCTGTCACTTTCCTGCAGAAAGCTGGACACCTAAACTGCTTTGGATGTTGAGATGCCACGCTTCCGTGTGCTATTACACTTACGCATGTGCCGCACTGAAGCGTACGTTAGCCTGTGTTACGTGGGTACTTTTCTCTTTGATTTTTTCTGTTATAGTTTTCCTGCTTTCCATGGTCAATGTTCTTATTCTTATTTGTTACTGCCAATCAGATATGGGTTAAGAAGAGAAATAGAATGAAGATATATAAGCTAACAGAGCATCTAATTTACAGAGCATGGCCTGCCAGACTGCAGGAGCAGAGGCGACCTTAAACCTGGTACTATCTGATTATTTCAAAAATAAAGAAAAATCAATACATGTTGCTGTTATCTAATAAAAGGAGCGACAACTTGGAGTCCTGAGACCCTGGTTGGTTTTCCTATTACTAATGGAAGGCACTTAATCTGATTTTCAGTTTCTTCACCAGTAAAACAGGAGTACATATTTATTCCACAAGGTATTGTTAGATCAGTAAGATTGCAGATTTTAAGGTGCTTTGTAATTTAAAAAACTAGATCAACAAAATGAAGAAAGGCAAAGACAAGGAGGAGAGAAGAGAGAAAAGCAAGGTGCTAAAATCCGGTGCCATTTAGCACAGGTCCAAGTTCAGCCTCCCAAGGGCATCACTGCATTTCAAAGAACAGTAACTGACACCCAAAGTGATAAACACTGCGGTTGCCCTATCCCGGCAACTTACACTGCTTTGCTCCACATCTATTTTCCAACTGGTTCTCCAGACTTCTGGTGATTCCACTAGTTACCTGACAGCTTTCCAATGAGCTTCCTTCTGGCTCAAAACAGCCAGATCAGGATTTTGTTACTTCAGCTAAGAATTCATACCTAGGTAAAGGCCACGAAGAAAGTTACATCCCAGATATGCTGGTCACGGGTCCTGCACACGTTTTAACACCGAAAACCAAAGATGTGGGTGGCTCTTAAGCTTACGCAGAGCAGAAGTGGGAGTATCAGAAATTACACTTATAAGTGGTTCTCAAGTGGAGTGCACATCAGAATCATCCAGGGAACTGCGTCAAAATACACATCCCCCTGGTTCACAGGAAACGGAAGACAAGCCTCCCTTAGACACGGCTCAACCTCACTCATAAGGAGAGAAATGGTATTTAAAACGACACTAAGATAGCACTTCTTATCTGACTGTCAACATGCCTGACAACGTTCTGATGAGGCTGTGGGACAACAGGCACTCACAGAGGGCCGGCAGGAACATGGAAATGGTACAGGACCTGCGGAGGGAACCTGGTTGCACAGCTGGCCTTTGAACAACAGGCCTCTGAACTGTGTGCGCCGACTTACACGCAGATTTTTAAAAATAAATACGTGCTACACGATCAGTGGCTGGCTGGATCCACGGACGTGGAATCATGGACACCAAGGGCCGACTGTAAAGTTACACACAGATTTGACCTCATGGGAGTCGGTGTCCCCGACCCCTACTGGGGTTCAGAGGTCAACTGTAATTGGCAGTATTACACGTGTTTACTCTCTGAGCCAGCAATTTCATTCTAGGATTCCACCCTAATGACACATGGGAAAAATAAGACATGACACTCGCATGCTCCCGAATGCAGCACCTCCTGCAATAACAGAAGAGTGGAGCCTCAGCTCCTACCAGCGATGAGCTGGTGAAACAACGCTGGCGTGTCTAGCCATCCTGCGACACAGACGTTCCTGGAGAACAAGGGCCTTGTGCCTTCGTATATGTGATTGCACTTAGCAAATACTTGCCAGTGATTGAATGAATGGCTCAGATGGATGTAAGAAGGCCTTTACCAGCCCCCTCCTCCCTAATAATCATTAAGGACCAACTCAATGATGCTTATTCCAATACCTAAGCTCTCCCACCACCGGAGAGGATACAGCGTCTCTGCGTTCAGCACAGGTTCAATAAATATTTACTAAATAACTAAAATACTTTTAGAGAGTTTCTAGCTTTGAGGTCTCATGCAACAAATACACCACTCTGTGAATCTAAAATAAAAGACACCTATGAAATAAGCCTGCTGAATTAGGTATTAAAAAGAAAGTTTCATCAGGGAACCACCATTTTAAATTATTATGAAAATAACTTACCAGTTACCTGTAACTGTAACCTTCCACTGTGGTTACCATTACTAGTATCAGACCTTGGTGAAGCAGTGGCCATGTCCCAAAATTCAGCTTAAACCTATAAAAAAGTTGATTTATTCATATGTTAAATTAGAGATTACAATTTTCAATATGATTAACACTATTTGCTTGAATTAACTAAGAAATCAGACCTAATTAAATATTTTCAACCCATCACATGTTGATATGGTCACACCGTCCCCCATTTAAAATAAAGATTTAGTACTACTATAAGATTTACAGGAGAATATGGGCAATTAACCATATCTGGGTCAACTTGAGCAACAAAATAAATGATGATAGTAAGAATCCAGGGTCATTTGTTGATTTCTATGTAAAATAAGTACAAAGGTTTTATATATTTTTGTTATTAAATATTATATATATTACACATAATTTATTTATTATCTGAACCACCTAAGTAAGCTGTCTCTTTACTCTGCAATACTTTTAATATGCATTTCCTAAAAATAGAAGTATTTTCTTAAATAATAATAATACGAAGACAGAATTCTGGGAATTAACTAGTGCATTACAAGTATCTAATATACAATTCGTAGTCTGTAATTTCATCAACTGTCCCAACAATGCCCTTCACCATAATTTTAAAACATACTACCTCACGCAGGTTTATAAAATACATTGTCACGTCTCCAGTAAAACCTGCATGCTTCTTTTTAGACCTTTTTTTACCCTCAAGTTCTGCTTCACTCCTCTACCCAATTTTTAATTTTTAAATACAATACAAAGCAGACCTACTTCAGCTTTCTTCTGCATGGCAGATATCTTAAGGCTAAACTTCTACCCACTCTTAGCCTACTAAGATAAAGTAGAACATTCTGGGCAAGATTGACAAATACTAATAAACATTCATGTTTATCCTATTTCCCTTCTTTGTAGTCTTTTCTATGTTCTATTTAGATCTTTCCACCAAATCCACAGACCTAACCATCTAAAAATCATTATACTCTCTTCACTTATTTGTAGTTGCATATAGTATGTGTCTGTATGTGTGTACGTGTGTGTGTGTGTGTGTGTGAAAAGATAAACAGTTGTTTACTGTTTAAGTGATTCTAGTTAACATATTCACAGGTTCTGAAACCCCATTCTGCAGATGAGAAAACAGGCTCAAGGATGACTTCCACCTGCATGTACATCGGCCATCATGTTCATATGGGAAAACCAATGGAAGCCACAGAGGATCAGCACACATTGAAGAAACTCGATGGAAATGGAAGGCTTTCAGTTTCTAGCAACCTGGTATACCAGAAAGGCCTTTCTGCTTCAACGCGAACAGATCCTAGATAAATCAGAACCGATGCACTTCTCAAACACGGCTGTGTTCTCAAGAATTACAAGAAATTATTAAGCCTGTTCCCACCACACGCAGCAATGGCCTAAAAAAGATTTTTTTTTTTTAGTTGAAATAACAAAAAGAAATAATGACTAGTAAGCAAAAAAGGTTTTTTTATTTTAATTTTTTTTTCTGGACATGCATGCTGATAGCAGCCCTGGGATTAAGTAATAAAGAACTGGGCCTGCTATCAAGTAAGGAAAAGGACATACTAGACAAATATAAACAAAAAGAAAGCTGGGATTAATTAAATAGCAGAGAAAGAGCATTATTAAGGAGAACAAAGAAAATGAGACAAGATCCAATCTAGTAAGTGGACATAAAACTCCAAATTTGCATGCTTTAAGGAAACAGTCTAACTTTGGATCCTTCCCCTAATCCAACACAGTGACCTCAGCCAAGAAGAAAGGGAAGACTGTCTCCCTAACAGACTTCCAGGCTGAGGATGCTAACACTGGTGGAGGAAGCACCCATGTTCCCAAACCAGTCAGCTGCACTGATAACACAGGTGATCTGGAAGATGCGTCAACCACTCGGCACAGTTATGATGGTAACAGGCATATGGCTCCTGCAACTGACCACTGCATCCTGCCCACAGTCTGCCTGAGAACCCAACGGCAACCAGAGCCATTTCCCCAAATGCCACCTGACACCGCTTTTCTGGGGAATCAAAATTGTGGTGACAGAAGGCATCACTGAGGAATTCTTTAGAGGATTAAATATCAGTGCGGTGCATTTACCATGTGAACCAGCAATCCAGAGAGGTTAAAATGCTTTGATTACGCTGAGTTTGAGAACCCGGAGTCCCTGCTCAGTGCCCTGAGCCTCAGTAAAGCATCTCTCGGTAACAGAATTCTGGGGGACACTGCTCAGGATAAAGACAAGCATGGCTGTGCTTTTGGCTGAGAGAGAAATCAGGCTTCTCACAGAACAGATGCAGACTGGAGGAACTGCCCTGCCACAGACAGCTGTGACGACCGCCCACCTACAAGGGTGAGGAGAGCTTTGAGGGCAAACATCACGACTACTGTGGAAGCCAGGATCGCTGCGATGACTAAGGCAGCAGAGACAACGACAGAGGATGTGACGTCAGGATAAACAGTGGCAGAAACGCACGCAGCAGTGGGTACTGAAAGGACGAGGACTACAGAGGAAGCCAGACCACTCGGAAGACAGAAGGATGGGACGGCTGATTATGGAGTTCCAAAGTTGATTCCTCTCGGGATGATCACAGGGGTGGACAGAGGACCCTCCCAGGGACCCAGCTCAAACTGAAGCTTCAGAGCGCTCCTAACGCCTCCCAGCCCAGCCCAGCAGCTCATCCATCTGAAGCGGCAAAGCCTGTGGACCCAGCCGCGAGAGAGCAAGCAGGAGACCGGCTACGACGGAACAGGAGGAGTCGCAGCAGCCACTAGACAACCCAGAACCGAATGACGACCCTGGAAGACACAGCCACACTGGCAAAGTGAAGGGTCTCAACAACAGTAACGGTCAAGGACAGGAAGAGAGTCATCTCAGACTGGGATCCTGCTACACCTGTCAGAAGTCAGACGGGATGCATGAAGGAGAGACAGTGTTAAGTCAAGGGAAACTGAATACTCAGTAAGGATGAAGACTGTCACTCTCCAACTTCTAAACCACCCAAATCTGATTAGCTGCTAGAAGAAATGCTGGCCTCTCCGTCAAAAGAGAATGCCTGGGCAGAGTGAAGTGCTAATCCTGCGGCCTGATCTTAGAGCTCAAACTCAGAGCAGCAGGCCCTACAAGTGATGGGGAAACCCCTCCGGCTCAGGCAGGATCAACCAGGAAACATAAAAATAAGTATCCCAAGGGAATGAAAATGAGTGTCCCAAAGGTGAGAGTGGGAACCCCAGCATGGGTCATCAGATGAAGGGAACAAAGATTAACAGAAGAAAGTCTGAAAGGCAACATGGCAAAAAGGGTCAAGAACCCCAACCCCCAACCTGCACCTGAGCCAAATACAGAATCCAGCCTGTAAATTCAGAACTGTAATATGCTGCTCTCCCACTTGAAAATTAAAATGAGGGAGATTACAAAATAGACCTAAATATTCTGTGCTTTTTCCTAGTCTCTCTCTACTCTAGATCATTTCTAAGCAAAACAAACCTCTATCCAGACAAGACAAAATAAAACTCACCATCTCCTGGGGAAGTAAAGCCTCCAAGGGCTGTTAGAACTACAGGAAAAACTGACAAACCGTTCACTGTCACAGGCAACTTCAACACACTCTAGTTTTTCATAGGTCATGTGGACCAGAAGAATAAAAATAAAAACAAAAACAAAATGATGAACAGGCATGATTTAATGAACACAACAGAACATTATACCCAATTATTAGAAAATATTCTTATCAAGCATATGTGGGACATATAGAAAAACAATACACACACTGGGAAATAATGAAATTACACTGAATTTCAAAGAATATATATCATATTGTTCCCAAGTTCTGACCATAATGCAATTAAGTTAAAAAAAAATGAAAGATAAATTTTTTAAAATACAAACAGAAAATAATAACATTTCTAAATATTTCATGAGTCAGAAGAAAACATACTAGAATTTTATCTAAAAATACCGAGAACTGAATGATAAAAATACTACATATAAAAATTTGTGGAATACGGTAAAAGTTATAGAGGCAACTCTATAGCCTTAAAGATTTATCCTAGGAAAAGAAGGCTGAAAATTGATGAGTTAATAGGCCAACCTGTTAAGTTAGAAACATAATAAATAACAGTAAACCCAAAGAAAGTAGGAGATAATAAAGAACAGAAACTCATGAAGTAGAAAAAAAGGTAACAGGACTAACGAAGTCAGAGCTCTTAGAAAACACTCAAATAAACACCTGGCAAGACTGATGAAGGGTAAGTAAAATAAAACAACAGAAAAAGCCTCATAACAGAACAACATATCTAGGGACATACGTCACATACGTCGCAATGCAGATACGAGCTGGGAAAGGAGAGACAATGAAACGGCCCTGATACTATCGATATGGAAAGAATTAAATTGGATCCCTACCTCACATCATATACAAAATCAATTCAAAATAGACTAGTTTCATACTAATGTGAAAAGGCAAACTTTAAAACTTCTAGAAGAAATTACAGCAGAAAACTATTGTTTTATGTCCTCCTCCCAAAATGCAAAGGTTCCTTAAACAAGCATACTAACCAAAGAAGAAAAGAGTGAATATTCTGACGATGTGGAAACTGAGAACTTCTGTTTACCATAAAACATCACAAAGAAGACTTAAAAGACTTAAGAAAAAGAAGACAAGCCACAAACTGGGAGATACTCACACAATGTGAAACTGATTAAAGATTAGTATTTAAACTATATGAGAACTTCTACCAAAAATGAGAAAAAGACAACACAGTAGGCAAATGAGCAAAAAAAACCTGAGCAGAAATTTCACAGACAAGGAAACCTGTTAGGCCAATAAGCATTTAAAAAGATGCAGAATCTCATTATTCATCAAAGAAATACAAGTTAGGACCACATGAGATGTTATTTTCAACTCACTAGAATGGTAAGGACTAGGACTTTGACAGTACCAAATTATGGCAAAAAAAAAGTGGAGCGGTCATAGGTTTTAGCACTGCTAGTACATGTGTAAAAGAGGTAAATAGGTAGGTGTTAAAATTGGTAATATTGCTGGAAAACAATTTGGTATTATCATGTAAAGTCGAACATCTGCATGCCTTTCAATGAGCAGTTCTAGATAAAGACTATAAAAATTTTTGTACTTTTGTGCCAAGTATAAGCACTCTTCGTAATAGCAACAACAACAAAAATCCCCAAATATTCCAAGGTAGAAAAATGGTGAAAGGAATCAGGCTGACACACAGTGGAGCATCACAGAGCAGTGAGCATGAATGAGCCACAGCTGCAGGCGAGCACTTGGACGGCTCTTGGGGATGTAACAGTAACTGAAACAAGACCAAAGGAGCTGCGAGTGTTAACATCTCCCTCTCACTGAGTCCCACCGCCAAGATTTAACATTCTACACTGAGGTCATCAAGAAGTGCTTCCAACCCCTCACGACAAAGAAGAAAGAAATGAATTACTTCAGCAGTTAACTTGACCTCATCTTTGGCTATGCATTTCTTTTGAAAATGCCATGATTCTATGATAGAAAAAGACACCTGGAAACCTCGGGGCACTGTGGATCCTGAGTCTCAAAAGCTCATATGATCACCAACTGAACGAAGCCCACAGAAGAACGGCTGGGGTCCAAGGACAATCCAATGACAAGCCTGTGGAGCTGGCTGGCACTCTCTGGAGTCATAAAACCCTGACCCCTGGGCTTTCTGTGTGCCTGGAGCCTACTGACACCGTAACCCCCACTGCCTGCTACAGGACCCTTTGTGCACCTGCATTTCTGCAAGATATAAAACACCTTCTCCTGATGTGTGTTTATCCTAACACAACTCACTGCCCCAGGGGATGGCCTGGCTCACTATATCCTAACACCCGAGGCAGGCAGGCCTCACATCCTGCCCTTGCCAAGGTCATAAAACCTACTGTTCAGAGAAGTCCCTGACAGATCTGACAACTAGTCAGGTCCCTGTGCACAAACTGATCACGCAGCCCCCTCCTCCTTGTGTGCACAGCCCCCTCCCTTCAATAAAAGACCCTGCATGTCCCCCCACCCCACCCCTCCAACGCTCATGGAGGCATCTGTGCGGCCCACTTGCCTGCAGCAGTGTAACCAGCAAACTTTCCTGAACTCTTCTTGGCCTCTGGTAATTCTTCACCAACCCGTGTTACCGGCCCACCGTGCGTGTATAACCCACAACAGTCTTCCAAGGAGTGCACTATAAATCTAAGAGAACTCTTCTGCCAAAACGGAAAAAGGAGTGTGTGGAAATAGATCTTCCACATTTCTGCACTCTAGATAAGCTTTATTTTATATGTGGTACCGTAATATCCACAGTCCAAAAATAAGTCTCCAGGATTATTTTCTTGTTACAAATTTGAATGTGCATTCTGAGAATGTTTTATGATGCTTGAATGTTTTCTTCGAAATGCACAGATTTATAAATTAAGACTTTTCTCTATAATAAAATACCACTTGTGCAAGCTTTAAAAAGACTCTGGGGGGAACAGCTCAAGTGGTAAAGTGCATGTTAAGCATGCATGAGGTCCTGGGTTCAATCCCCAGTACCTTCATTAAATTTTTTTTTTTGAATAAAGAAAAAGACTCTAAAATATAACTATTAAGCTCAAACAAAGAAATATATTTGTGGTAATACTGCTTTTAAAAAGAGGAGATAAAAAACCAAATTCAGATCAGCAGTGGCTTCAGAGGGCTGGGGAAAGGCAGGAATGTGGGACTACGGCGGGGCTCACAGACCGCTCCTTAACTGTGTTGGAACTGGTTTGGTGGTTGGTCCCCAAATGTTTGTTTTTACTATGAACTTCCATATGTTATATGTAATCTGGCATGTTCAAATTACAGAAGTTTTAAAAATGTAAAGAAAGAAATGGAAGGCAAGGAGGTAGACATAGGACAGGGCAGATCACTGATTCACCAAACACACTGCTGGCTGGGGGTGCGTCTGGAGCCTGAGAAGAAGAGGTAAAGACACAGCTTTCGTACAGATGCTGCGTAGTCAGCCTTCCAAGAAAAAGATGTTTCTTCTCTGTACAGTAAGTAAGGAACCCAAGGATAAGTGAAGGTGTTGATTCATTTGGAGGGAGATTAAAAGAAAATTGAGGGACTTCAGTAGTGAATTAGACAGAAAGGTAATTGCTGAGGATAAAGGCATAGGATAAGTTACTTGAAAGGAATTGTAAAGTTTAAATAAAAACTTTAAGGTTAAACTTTACATTTCAAACACTGTGCAGACTGGGAAACTGCCAACCAGGCAAGAGACTGTCTGCTCCAACTGCTTAAAACTCTTTCTGAATCCAGATTCCCACCTCCACGCTATTTTCTCCCTTTGTTCTGTATAAATCAATCCTCAGACTCAAGAGCGCATGCCTACAGCAGCCAGGAAATGCAAACTTAAACTGCAAACGACAGAGACGGTTCCAAATGGTTCTATTTTGCCTGAAGATGGAAGATACACAGCAAATAAAATTATCTATTTCAACACACAATCAGTTCTCACACTTCATTTAATAACATAAAGTTGCGTGGCACTTAAAAACACACATAATGTACTATTACATACATTCTTTAATGTAAGCGTCACAATAAACACTGTGTGAGTGGGGAGGTACTGCTTCCAGCTTATAGATGAAGATATTGTACAGTTTAACTATTAAATATATATAGTCTTGGTTTAAAAAAAGTTGTTAATCACTTACTCTGCACCAGGAACTGTTCTAGACACTGTGGATATAAAGCTGAGTAAGACACGATTCCTTCTTTCAAGGAGCTCATAGTCTAGTGAGGAGACAAACCTGTAAGCAAATAAACAGCTTTCAGCAAGACAGTTACTAAAATAGAATCAAAATGCCAAGTGGCACATCTGGGGCACACGAGAGAAAATGGATAATCTACCCTACAGGAACTTGGAAAAGGTTCACAGAGAAGGTGAACTTCTGAATGAACCGTCTGCAAGTGCCACTCTTCAAGAGAGAATTACGGGATGTCTGGAGGGTTCACAGGACGACTGGTCTGGCTGGAAACAGGCTGCAACCTGGTGAAAGGGACGAGGCCGACAGGCAGACGGGGTAATCTGCACTGTGCAGGGTCCCCCGGGGTAGCTCGTGTGGTATTCAGGACACACCTCGCGCAGTGGTTCAAAGCTTATCCTGAAGGTAACTGACAGACACCGGCAGATTTCAACAACGAGAACTGCATTTTAGAACAGTAACTTTGGCAGCAGTGGGGCTAGATTTAAAATAGTGCATTTATCTGAACCAGAGCCCTGCTGGTGTGAAGGAAAAAGCTCAGCGTGTGTGTAAGATCTCTGACCCAACGATTACCAGATAGTGGAGGGTCAGAAAGAAGTACTCTGAACAACCCGAATCCCCCACTTCACTGTCTGGGTGGATGCTGGCACCGCAACCGGGACAGGGAACAGAAGGAGGAGCAAACTGTGGGAGACGAGGCTTTCAAGAGCCAGCTCTGCTGTCAAGACTGCTTGGATTCCATTTCCACTTCTGCCACCTAACAGCTGTGTGACAGAGTGCGGCAAAAGAAAAAACAAAGTCTTGAGTTTTAGCAAACTTTCAAGTGAACCAGTTATTCATCCAAATGAATTTAGGTCATAACCTATGCCCAGAGGATATGGCCATTTTAACTTAAGCTGATTATGTGCAACCCAACCCTTTAAAGAAAATGCCACAGAGCTGTATAAAGGTTCGTTATTATTCAACTGCAAAGAACAGGGAGTCCTGAATGCAGATAAGCATCTATATTCCCAGTCCTCCAAGGTTACAGAACTATCAACTCCTCACTCAGAAGAGTATCTTAATTGCCTACGTACCTCAGGATGTCATTCTTAAGTCAGAAGCTACAGATCTGATCCATTTTGCACACTATGCATGGAATTAAGAAAAGCCAGAGAAATATCGTCACGTATCTATCTGCCTGGATCAATTAATAAACACGCTTACTGTCTAGAATGTAAAGCAGGTATGGCAAGGGCACAAAAAATGGCAGAAGACAAAGCCCCAGTTTCCATACCAGCAGTCTAGCTTTGAAGACAGTATGAATACACAGTAACACCTCAGTAACAAGACAGAATGGCACACAGCAGCTGCTGGAGAAGTTCAGTCCAATGACTGTGGAACTTGAAAGGTTAGAAAACCTGCATTTAGGCAAAACTGCTGTATCAACAGCACAAAATTTAAAGCTCAGTGAATATGGCAAAAATAAAGATAGATGAACAGAACCCCCCTCCCCCGAAGATACCCAAGATTCAGCAACCCTCAAGCAGAGAGTAAGCATTTATAAAAGCATGAACTACAAAACAGAGGATTTAATGTAAAACAATACAGGAATATTACTTCTATACAGAGATTACTTATGAAAATACGTCGTCAGTCATTTCAATGAATTTATAAAGCAGGACAGTAAACAAGAGTGCGACCAACTCATCCTGGTGTGCCCAGGACCATCCAGCTTTTGATCTGCCTCTTGGGAAAAGTCTCAGTCCTGGGCACACCGGGATCCTCCTTTCCTAGGAGTAACCGTGAGAAACAACAGAATGGCTCTAATTGCACAGAAGGCTTTTTTGATGTGTCTCAAGGGTATGTTTTCAGTGGAATCCTGTTGGAATGAAGCATAATCCTGATAGATTTTACAACTTCTGTATGACCTAAATATTCAGAGAGGAAAAATCGGTTTTATAGGGACCACTTATCACCAGGCCTCAATTTCGCACCCCTGGGACCACACGTTGGCAGACGGGAAGAGGAAGCAGCAGAAGCTTTCTCCACACCCAGTGCCTCTCAACAACCCAGAACCATTTACTTTCCCCAAACGCGCCGAATAATCACCACTGTGGTCTCCTTAGGACCTGAAGACACTTGCAACCTCCCGAGCGGCTTCCTAACCATCCTGCTGTTCTTCCCCACCTCACGCCATCACCTGCACTCCAGCCCCCAAATCTGTGCCAACAACCCCCGGCCCTGAATCTTGCTGATTTCCGTCCCACAGACTAGCGGGGACGACCCCACCCAGGCCTTGGAGCGCCCGCTACTCGGCTCCCCATCTCTGATCAGTTACCTCTACCACTACTCCGCCTTCAGATTCTGCCCACGTAACTCAGGACCCTCGGCCCCCGGCTCTCCCATTCCAGCAGCACCTGGTGGCAACCCCATCACCACTCCGCCTGCACAGCACTTCCCGCTCTGAACTGAACCGTCACATTCCCTCCCGCAAGGAAACGGGCTCAGAACGACTCTTCCCAATGTGAACAATGCAACATGAACATTATCTTTAATTCCTACTCCGCCTCCCAGGGGGCCTCCCTTCCCAGGATCTCTCAACCACTGTGCCTTTCCAACTCTGCCTTCAAGAAAACTTGGTGCAAAGGTCTCAATACATACTTCTAATTGTTTGGGACAGAAGCTAGCTGATTTCTTAAAAAGTTGTCTTGTCCACACTGATCTCGCTACGTAAATTTCATTGATTAATCCTCGCAAGTGCAAATATCACCCTCCTGATGCTTCCAAGTGCCACAGGGTGAGAAGGAACAACACCTGTCAACGGTGCCATCCCAGTGACGTGGCGCGCACCAGCAGACTCCCCCAGGCACAGGGCTATAAAGATGGGCACCACGGGGACCTTCTACCCTCCAACTACGGTGCGGGTGTTTATTTGACTCTGAAAATGCCTACCTAATCACAGGACCTGAAAAACACATCTTTCTCTCCTCTCTTTCTGTACTTTCAATCAATTTCAAAGTCCCTTTTGGTGCACAGTATATGGCACTTTATGGGAAGAGCAAGGAAGTGTTTTTTATGAGGGAAATGTATTTATCTTCAAAATGCTGAATTTCCTAAGTTAATATTAATACCAACTCTTATCACTTATCTCCACCCAATTTCAGATTTTCAGCCAGAGGAGGTAAATATATTAATTTTCCCCAAGACTTCTGGCTCTGTTTTCACTCATCTTCCAATTTTTACCTCCACTTCTCCAGCGACACAAATCTAGGTCTCTTTTCCTGACTTTTATTTTTCAGATAAATCGCACACCTCCCCTTTCGTTAAGTTCATTCTCTTGCTATTTTTCACCTAACTCACCTTCTTGTGTACAATGAGTCTACATTCACCCATTATTTTTTTTATTTTTAAGTGCTACTTCTCTCAAACAATTACACGGAAAACCCACTTTACAATTAACTTACCTCAAAATTTCTCTCATTTATCTGTGTATCTGCTGCTACTTCAACCTAATAATCAAAAAAAATTTTAATATAAATTTTTAATATAAAATATAATATATAAATATATAATATATAATATATAAATTTTTAATATAAAAAATTTTTTAAAGAATCTTACATTGAAATTCACCATACACATTGCAATTGTAATTTTCTAAGCACTAAGTCTTGATCCAAATCTAGATTCTCTTTTTACTGCCAATTTTAACTGTTTCCAAAGTATATGAATGCCTTGTTTTCAAAATTAGTCTATATAATCAATCTGCTCTAAACCATCAGTTACACAATTAATACAAATTTCTTTCCCTTTCTCAAATCAACAAACAGGCCCCTCACTGTGACAGCTGCAGAGCCTTACTGAACACAGCCTCACGCCTCCTCAAATTATCACAGCACACGCCCTCAGACCTACTGCCCAGGAACTTCCTGCAATTTATTTCCTTGTTGTTCTTCATTAAAAATTCACCATTCACAGAAATGCAAGCCCAGTAGCTAGTCAAACTATTTAATTCAATTCTCTTCCTCAATCTAGTTAATTCTAATCAAGTTACTTCTAGATTCTGGGTACTTTAAATTCCATCGACCGCCCTGCCTTCGAAATAGCCTTTCATCACAGCAAGGCTCCGTCACAGCACAAAACACGATCAGAGCAACTTTACCTCCTCTGCTTTTTCTATCAAAGCACTTGCTTCTGATTAATAAAAAGAAATAGTTACAATTACCTACCCAACGCAAAACTAACCATGCGCCCTTTCAAGCAAAATGTGTTTCACATAAACTTCAATCCAGCAAAATTTACAGGGTCTACTTGTCTATACAGAATGCAAATTCCTCCCCAAAAAAGTAATAAATAATTAATAACAGACTTTGGACAGAGGACTAGAGGCTAACCTAGCAGTGACCATGACACACCAAAGAAAAGGCCAGTCCGGAAGATCAAGTATCAAAGATATTTCTATTCTGAGCTGACCCAAGTGCCAGTTTTTCCTCTTTTCCAAGTCAAAGGTTACCAATTAAAAAAAAAAAAATTACATTTACTGCAAACTTAATATAAAATTCTAAACACCTAGTAACATTAGAAGTTACAAGAAACTCAAGTCTGACCCTGTCAACTAAACCTTCACTTACAGAAGACTTTCAGACTGACTGATTGGGGGGGAGGTCGAGGGAGGACAAATGATTGAAAATAAGAACACACTGTTCACCAGAGTCTACTCTGAATTTGGATTTGAATGTCTGCTCCCACGTTTACTTAGAGGCAGTGGAACAGTGGTTAAGAGTAAATTCTGCAGCCAGACTGCTCAGGTCCGGATCCTGGCCCCACCTGACTAAGTTGGACCAGTGGCGAGCTCCTGTAGCCCACAGTGCCTCAGTTTTCTATATTTATAATATGAGAAAGATAATAGTACCTACTTCATAGGGTTATTAAGAGAATTAAATGAGTTAATATTGACAAATCGCTTAGAAAACTGCCTCGCACATAACAAATGCTTAACAGCTTAACAAGTAAGTTGACACGACCTCTGACAAGTAACTGAAACTCTCTAAGCAGCAGATGTCTCAGGAGAGGTCAATGCTGTGTAAGCACTTTGTGAATTACAAAGTGCTGTCTAAATGCTAAACATTAAGAATATAACATGACAAGAACAATGATATTAAATGAGAGACAATGTTTTGAAAACTATAGCACTTCTAGAAAAATACACACAGTTCTGCTGTATTTACTGCAATTTTATCAGTTAATTTTTCTGAATACTGAGATTACTCTTAAAACTTAATGTTTTGGCCTTTTGGGACACTCATCCCCATCTACTTATTTTAAATCATTTCTGATGCAGATTCTTATAAAAATATACCACACATGCTCACGTCTCTGAAAATGAAGCCGATGCCCCTTCCTTCCAAAGGGACGAGTACCCACGTGACTTTCACCTCCTAGGATAGTCCTCCCTATCCTCCCTTATGCCCTCCTCTTTCTTGGCCATCAAACAGACCTGGGGCTCAGAGACTATTAAAACAAGGCAAAACAAGAGCAATAAAAAAAAGAGAGGGAGAAAAGACAAATGCTTTGACTACCTGACTTCTTCAAATAGTCAACCTTCTTTCTCACCTCCAACTCACTCCTCCACTCAGGCAGTCTGGTTGCCACCTCCCCACTCTGGCATCTCCCCTCCTCTTCCACGACCAAACAGGGGCCACCTCGTGCCCATTTCCTCCGGGACCTCCATGCGCCCTCAGACAAGGGTTCACTCAGTAAGCACAGACTGGGTCTCCATGCTCTCCCTATGAAATCCTGACTCAAGCCTCTAATTTTTCCAGTAGAAGAGAATCAACTTACCATGGGGCAAAACAGAGCTGGTCAAATAAACAAACTAGATATTAGGTACTTCTTTTAACAATTTTCCTGAATTAAGTCACTCAGCACATGCATAGACTAGGCACACTTCCAGGCAGGGTGTCAAACATTAGGAATACAAAAGCCATCTAAGATACGCTCTTTGCCCTTGGTGGGTTTATAACACGGCAGTGGGAAAGGATGGTTGGCAGCCCCAAGCTCCCTGGTAGGGCCGTGCAGAGAACGCTACAACAGAACAACAGAGAAGCACCTAGACCAGACCGTGGGACAGGTGGAGAGGCGTCAGGAAAGGCCCCGGAGACGGCGACAGGTGAGCTGCGGAAGGATGCCCACGCAGGCGCTGTACACACGAGAGGACACAGGTGCCGTCAAGACAACAGCGCGCCGAGGAGCGAGACCACCAATGCGGGCAGCGCATCCACGAGAAGTTCTGCTCCGGGGAGGGTGTGGAGAGGGGGAGCGCCAGAGGTGAAACCTGATGAAACCATGACGAGCTAAGAAAGCCACAGAGAGCCAACGAACTTTCAGCGGGGCAGGAACATAGCGACAAACTTGGGGAAAACTGCTCTAACGGCGTTGTGAGGGTAGCCTGAGGGTAGGCTCGGCCTGAAACAGAGGAAGACGCAGAGATGTTAAGGACGGGAGTCTGTAACTGGTGGGCTAACCAGACGCAGGAATAAAGAAAGGGGGGCTAGGATGCCTTCTCACCACCTCCACACAGCCCTCTTCTCCTGGCTGCACCCAAACAGCGAGCACACGTGCTCCCTGCCCCGTCCCTCTCCCCCACTCCCCAACTCTCTTCCACACCATATCCATCCTCTGGATCCAGCAGTCAGGATGAGCTTTCCACAACAGGATGCATCGCAACAACTGTGAACACTCCAACGTGCTCTCATTTTAACGACAATAAATCCAGACTCATACGTGGCCCCGAGTGATCTGCTGCCCCCACAGCTCTCACTGGCACGCTTGCCATCCCTAACTGGATTACCTTGTGCTGCCCAGGGACCTCTGTGTTCACTGCTCCACCCGAGAGTCCCCTGGCTGCCTTCTCGGTCTTAAGGCTCAACTCAAACACAATCCGTTCAGAAAGAACCTCCAGCCAGCCCAGGCACTGCAGAAGCCTCACCCCTCCAGCTCTGCCACCCCACCCTGTTTTACCTTTCCTAGTAATTCTCAATTATTTATGCTCATATATTTTGTCTTCTCACTCCTATCCTATCCCCACCCCCGCCTCCAAGGACAGAGACTCCACCTCATTCATCACTCTACTCCCAAAATGCAAGCTGAAGCCTGGTGGAGGGAAGGACCCCTCAAAATACTACTGACTGACCAAGACAGAGCGCAGAAAAGAGAGAGATGCTGGAGGCAAAGGGAGGCGTAACATCCCATAAGCACAGCCCAAGAGCAAACTGAAGCCACCTGCTGTGGCAGGCGCTCTGTGAATGCACATGCAATCACCCAGGAAAGGCCTGCTGCATACAGTCAGCAGAACAGACAGCACCTAGGAACACAGCACTGAAGGGCTGACCAGGAGAGGAGGACCATGCTCAGGGCTGAAGAAAACAAGAAAACCTCAAGAAAGAATTTCAAGAAGAGTGGCCACGCCCACCAAGTACCCTAGTAAGATCAGCAGGAAGAGGAAACTGTTTACTGGACTGCATGGATGCTCCCAGGCCCTGAGCAGGAGCAATCTGGACAGAGTGGCAGGACCAGAAGCCAGCAGCTGAGAAGCAATGAACAGCCAGAAACGTCTGCTCAGATATTTGACTGTGAAAGAAAAGAGATACGGGCTTAAAGGGAGGTGTGCATAGGTTTGATTTTGAGGATAGGAGAGACCTGCACATGTTTTCAGGCAGGAAGAAGCTGAAGTCACTGAAGAGAATGATGACTAAGACCAGACCTCTGAGGAGGCAGGCCAGGCTGAGATGTCACGCAGAGGCAGACACACAGCGCTCACGCTGAGACCAGAGAGAGAGAAGGATGCGTGAGAAGGCAGAGAACTCTGAAATGATCTGGGAAGAAAGTTAAGGAGGTTTTACCAACCGATTCCCTCAGTGAAGAAGGCCCTGGGAATACAATGGTCAGCAAACAGACAAAATCCCGTCTTAACAGGCATGTGGCCAGGGAAGGAATCCGAGGCAGGCGGAGCAGACTTGGGGCCCATTAGCAGCAGCACCAAACCCCGCAGACGTGTCCCACGTGTGACTTTCCAGGGCACTTTTATGTTCATGCTTAGAAGCAAAGACACGTTAGAGCAGTTCAGAGCACAGGCTGCAGAAGAGAAAAAGCCACACACACTCCAGCTACCATCAAACCACCTCTGGTTATTCATCTGCATTATGTACACACCGTCGTTCACTAAAATCCAGCTAGAGAAAATAAAATACCTGGTACTCTCCAGAAAAGCTCTTCACCCAGAGCTGACTAACGACACGTGTTTCTGACCCACCACCAGTTATCTTCAACCTGGCTGCCACATCTCACTCGCCTGGGGATACTACGTGATTCTCACAGACACGTTTGGGTACCAATGACCTCCTACATGTGATTCCCACCACTCATCTTCCAAATTTCCTACCAGCCCCCAAGATTCAGCTCAAGCAAACATGGTGTTCCAACCATGACACTGTAAATTTCTATATTAGTACCCATCTTTACAATTCCAGCCCCTCGCCCATTGCTCAGCCCCTGCTATACACTCAAAGAAGTGTGCTAAATGAAGATTTACAATTAATAGAACATTAAACCTGTAGAATTGGTTAGAGTGGTTAGGTTAAAAAAAATGTACCTATAGAGCACAGAACTGAAACTTTAAATTAAAATGTTATAAAGGAAACCCCGTGCAAGTAGGGCACTAAACCACCCACACCCTCTCCCGCCTTTGCCCTGGTAATTCTGATCTCCAAGTCCACGTTCACCTCACCAGTGGGATTTCACATCCACGCTCACAATAAAAGCTCAGTACAAAAATGTCTAATATAAAAGTAAAGGACAAATGTTACATAAAATGTTCATTTCATTTATTAAACACTCAAACGTCCAAAAGTGTATAAACAAAGTATGTAAACAAAAGCTTATTAAACTTGGACACGCTGTCCCTAACTAAATATTCAAAGTAACTCAGAGTCATATGCTAATCCCCAAATCATATCTCAGTTGGACTCTAAAAGTCTGGGGGAAAAGACGGCTGCTTAGAACACAGCACAAACTTTCCCAACAGAAATGTTATCACTGCTGGTGAGATACCGAGACCAAACCACAAAAACCTACCAGACCCATGAGAGCTGAAACACTCGCACTGTCCAAAGAAACTTAACTGTTTCAGAGCTTCCACAGATATGTATTTGTATGCATATGAAAAAAAAAAAAAAAGCAAACTTCCAAAATCAATTGCTGAGAAGAAGTACCAAAAGCACTCTGCATGGTGCCTGGCACACGGTAAAGAGTGACAGCTTTTTTTCCCCCTAGTCTCCCTGACTGCAAATTTTTGTGTTCCTCAAAATAGCTTTACTTTTCTCACTGCATTCTACACTCTAAGTTCCAGCGTGGAGGACAAATCCTGGCTACTGGCCTTGGATCCACCATGTCTCTCTCAAAGCCTGGCACACAGGAGTGTTTAACATTAATTAGACGATGATATTTGGATACTGTCAACGTTTTGAATCTTAAAAACAACTAAGTAAACACAGGCTTAAAACCAGAGTCTTACTTAGTTTCTAGGTGCTCTTTTAAATGAACTACTGCACTTTTCAAATAGATCTTTTTTTACTTTAAAATTACATCAAAATGAAAAGAAAAAAGTGTGAAAATTCATGTAGAAAATACCCCTCCAAGAGTTACCAGCTTAGAAAACACTGCTCTGGACAACAGTCTCATTAAGCGGCTGAATGCGCCAGGGCATCTAAACTGCCCTGGGCCTTGGCAACCTTACTAAGAAATGGGGGAGCGGAGGGTAGAGCTCAGTGGTAGAGCATGTGCTTAGCATGCACAAGGTCCTGGGTTCAAACCCCAGTACCTCCATTAATAATTTTTTTAAGTAAGTAAATAAATACCTAATTAACTACCTCCCCAATTTTTTTTTTAAAAAAATGGAGGACAGAACATATTAAGATTGTCTAGCTTAGAACCACTTGACTGTAACCACTGCACATTCATGAAAACATGAAAGCAGCAACCATCCAGGATCTTTGCACCAGCCGAACTTGCAGCTGTCTTCATTTCTGTACCATTATTTTCTTTCCTCCAATAGACTGTTTTTTAACAAAGTTGCGACCCTAGTGTACAAATCACTTTATTTTCCACTCCCTACCCACCCCCCCATTTATAGTAAGAACTGCGGGTTACAAATCTGAGCCCTTGGCCAACATCAGAGAACAATTTAATTTATGCTTGTAGTTGTGAAAACAACTTTGGCAACAATTTTCTGGAAGGCCACAAGATGGTGATGTTGCACTATAAAATGCACCTTTAAAAAAGAATCAAATACTCGATACCAACCTTCCGAAAAATGAAAATAATAGTTTTCCTCCACTGCATGTAAGGGATACCAAAAATGTTTGCACTCTGTTTACTAGAAAACATTAATGAGGAAGAAAATATCTTCATCAAATCCAGCAGCAACTATTGTAGTTTTTAAGCTAGACAGTTATGGTCCTTAAAAATAAACTAAAAACCCAGGCCTCTGGCACTATTACTGTGTCCTTGATCACAGTCATCTCTCCTTCCCTCCTTGCTCCATCCCCTTCAAAAAAAAAGAAACACGTTTTTACTTTCATAATTACTCTTAATTTAGGTACATAATTTCTATTTCTCTGTTTTAAAAGAATTGATACTAAAATTTATGTCCATCAAACAAAGGCAAACTACACCAAAATGAAATGAAATTGTTTCTTTTAATTTGCTATAATTTCTCAGTTTCTTATAATACTATTATGTTGACAATGGCAAATTACCAAAACTTTTCAAACAGAAAATGTTTCCATTTGGTAATTTTTCCCATGCCTTAGTATCAGTAGAACAGGTTTCCCATTCCTGTGCTGCCTAATGTCAATTAAGAAAAAAAAAATTCAAATAACAGCATCTTAAAACCTGGGTTCCAAACTTATAGAATCAACTTAAGTTACACTCCTCAGGCAGAAGAACGAGATGGCCGAGCATAGCTATCTGGGACCTGTGGCACTTATGAGGTTGTGTAAGTGACACAGAAACACGGCCAATCTTAAACCGGGAACCTGCATCCAATCTCAGATGCCCAAAACAGTTAAGAATCACAGTGAACATGAGGCTCCTATTATTGTCAGTCATGCCACAAAAAGAACTCTCTCTAATGTTATCAATTACCCTTCAAAGTCATTATTATTCCTACTAACAGGTGAGGAAAATGAAGTTTCAGGAATTGAAGTCAATTGCCCAGGGACACAGAACTAGTGAAAATCAGGATTGTGAACCCAGATCTCATAGGTTCAAAGTCAATGCTCTTTTCACTACATTTGTGCTACAGAAACATGCTGTAAAATAAGAAATGCTGAGCTAACCCCAAGCCTTAAAACAAGAAGTCTGCTCTATCAGCCTGCTGCTCCTTTTCTCTTATGTATTCATTTTTATTAAAGTATAGTCAGTTTACAATGGTGTGTACATTCTCTTACTTTATCACTTGAGCAACTTCGTAGTTGGGTGGTTTTCTGGGGCTTTTAAGCGACTCATTAAAAATGCTTTTCCTGAAGGTTGAGAAAGAACAAGTAATCTAAAACAGAGAATGCGCAAGAGCACATAAGCCCATTAACAGTGAAAGTGGTAAGCTGCTGGGACTGAGTTTAATAAATCATTTCCATGTATTCTGGGAAAAACATCCAGGCAACTTAACATTCTTACTTTGCAAAGATCAAATTTCATGTAATTATATCATGTAACATCTCATATTTCAAAATCCCACAAACATTTCCATATAAATAATCTGTCATTTGTTTCAACATGGGGTATTTTAACAATATAATACCAGACATTTTTTCCTTCAAACACCCAAATTTTCAAGGTTTGGTACCCTTCAAATACACAGTACTTACTACACCTCATGAAGCAGCAGAAAGCAGAGTCATCAAAGCTCAAGAGCTGAGGCCGAGGCTGACAGGTGATTAACAGACTCATTCAGGGACACAAAGCTTCTTAGTGTCACAGGCCAAAGCCAGGCCTGCTGACAGGGCCAGTACTCCCCTGCACTGCGCTGGTCACTAGGACATCGTGACCCAGACTTATGTTCCCCCCAAAACATGTCCTGATTGTTTGTTTCTAAATACATTAAGGATTCTAATCTGACAGCACCAAGCAGCATGGAGATGCGCTAACTCCAATTCCAGGGCCGATTCCTAGCGTGAGAAGAGCATGCTGGGCCATGTAAGAGAACCCCTTTCAGACTCACACGGACCCAGGCCCAAACTTCAGGTCTACTACTTGGGCACACTGGGCCCCTCCGAGTCTCGTTTTCTTATCTGTAAACTGAAGACACAAAGGCGGTTTTGTGAAGGGGAAAAGAAGTGTTAGCAGTAACTCTAAGAGCCCAGAATTGGCTTTAGACTGGAACACAGAAGATGATGGCCAACCACTGATCATCCCCTAACCCTCCCCCATCACCCCGCCCCCAGTCACACTCGCTGCCACTCTGAGGCACAGAAAGTCCGTCATCGCCCCACCACGCTTCCACAGTGATAACAGGGCAGGAGGCTAGGAGAGGTACCTTCCTCACATGGCCGCGCTGCGAAACCACACAAAGCCAGCTCCCCCACATCAGCAGTTAAGGCTCAGATGGAAATGACATTTAAACACTTGAGAGGAACATCGTACTGCCAAAATCTCTGTTGTAAATACAAGTAACAAGATATTTTAAAGCTACTCAAGTAACAGAACACGATTATTAATTGACTACTCACAAATATTGTTCCTAAGAATTTTAAAGCAGGCTGGTAAAAGTATGAACTTCCGGCTACCCCCATTCTTGGAGGAAAATACCAGAAGCCAAAACAGAGGAACTTTCCAAAATGGGATAATCAATTAGACAGCTAAAACTCTACTCTTGAATAACGTGATTCTTCTCATGTTTAAAATACAGGCACACAATCCACAAATCCAAAACCCTGAAAGCTATAAAGACTGAAACGCTCCTTCCCAGCAACACTGAACGGACCTAAACTCGCTGGGCAGCAGACTCTACCAGATACGTGGCGATTCATTGTCCTTATTTATCCATAATTAAACATTTGCCAAGGAGAGCGCAGGGTGCTGCCCCAAGACGTCACGGGGGTTTAATGCAACGTGGAATATATGGTGCGTTACCTTTCTAAAATTGAAAAATTAATTCTGAAACACATCTGATGCCAAAAACAAGGTATTGTAAACCCACCCTAGTGAACATTCACTGACCTCAGTGTCAGGTTTAAGCCACACAATCCACCTGTGAATAGGTACTCTTATCACCACTTTACATATGAATATCCAGTTTACACATGATAAAGCCAGGGCTTACCCTAAGGTTACCTTGACCAAGATCACTTAGCCGGGAAATAAGAGCCAGAACTCAAATCTAGGTTTGTGTCTCTTGAAGGCCTAATCTCTTAAACAGCCAGCAGTTAAAAGGAAATTTAAATCACAAAGAAAATTTTAAAACAAGTGATGGTTACCAAGACTTCTAATCACAGAACAATGAAATTCCAGAGTACGAGGTATGTTTTCTACTCCGGGTGTTCGCACCTAAACACCACATTTCACAGCTCGCAGGACAAAAAGAGATGAGTTCGTTGTTGCTTTGCTCCCCCCAAAGAACTGGCCACAGTCAGTAAAAACAAACAAGAACAACGGGCTTCTCAAACACATGCCAACTAATCCTTTCCACTCAAATTTAAAAAGAACCATGGGTTTGGCTTTTTTTTTTTTTTAACCACAAAATGTACTAACAAGATAAAAATAAGGTTGATACAAACATAGGTTAAGTTTTTCCAGGAACAGCCCCAATTTGAAGATCTGCTATTCCAATGACAGATGCAGTCACAGGACTGAGGAGGGTTCAAGTGACAAAGACACAGGCCTTCACAGCAAAATTTGGAGAAAATAAGCTTCAAGTTTTTGACTGACTGATCAGTTTAAAATTTAAACCTTCTCTCGTGACTTTCTACCCAAGTCAATGTCCTTAACACTAAGCGATGGCTCTTCCCCACAGAGGCAGATCGTGGGCCCCATCCAAACTACCTTCTCCCCAGAAGACCAAATTCCAAATTAGACACACTTCAATCAAAATCTCAATTTCTGAGTAACTTAAGTGGAAAGCAGTAAGATTATCGGATAAATAAAAACATTATCCAACCTGTTTTAGTAGGCATTTTTAAAAAAGAAATACCTTCGTTCAAAAAAATGTCTTTTGCAGAAGTACGGGGAAATTTTTTGAACAAGGAGTCATGACATCTGCCTCCTGCAGCGTTACTTCTCTCGCCTACATCTTACTGAAATCACCAGGGATCACGTTTCTATAGCTTGTCTGGATCCAGTCCTTGGCAATTATCTTAAGCCTCTTTAAACATCTGATAGGTTCAGATGTTAAGCTCTCTCTGTGTTTACATCATACATGTGTATTTACTGAACACTGTAGCTTAAGAAATGGTCTCAGAGAATACTAGAGCCCCAAGTTACCGATGCAGTTTACACCAGCAGTTCTCAAACCAATGTGTACAAAATCATCTAAGGTACTTATTGAAAATGAAGATTCCTGAACTCCACGGCCAAGGACCGCACTCAAGAACCTACACGTTCAACCAAGATCCCAGATGACTGGGGCAGTGACGGCACCTCAACAAATACTGATGTGCATGGCACTTCATCCAGGGACGGTGTTAACAACTGCTTGTTTCCAGACTGTACAGCCAAACCATCACCAGCTGATACACTGCCAGTCATGCTGAGTCAGTATCTTCCTCAGATTCATTCTTAACCTTTTAGCAACTTATTTTTTAAGTTAAGAGGTGAGATCTGATATGCAGCTCTGCACATGCCAAACTAAAATACACTGCCCTTGAGAAACGAGAGGCTCACAGAAACGTGGACTACCTGTTGGAATTTTCGTCTTGTTAATAACAACGCGTCAGGAGCAATGAAACTGACTGAAGGGCTGCTAACGTCTCAGGGGTCACACTTTCTGCTTTGCAAACGTTATTTCAATAAATCCTTTCAAAAATCCAGTAAGGAAGATATTCTTTACCTTTTACAGAAGAAGAAACTGAGGCAACATTGCAATTAAGCAGCTCTGCCAGACTTTAAAGCTACGACTCTTAACCCACATGCCAGAATGCCTTTAATTTTTAAAACTTAAGAGCAAAGCGATCTAGTTTATTTACTCCTAAGGTAGAGCAGGCCCTAATTTACACGGAACAAGTTCATTTAACTAATTCTCCTCCCCATACTAACTAAACACAAAGGGTAACACATGTTGGCAAGGTGGGGCTCTCTACGTGTCTACTTCAAGTCAGGACGCAAGTCAGGTTGCTTCTGCCATCCCACTGCATCATAATTATGGGTATCCTAAACAGCTATCAAACAAACTTGCTTTCCTCAGTTAAACAAAAAGTTATCACGCCTACAATTCTGTTAATGCTAGTACATTTTTAAACTACCCGTGTAATTTAGGGCAGGGAGGGGAGCCATAAAGGAACACTTGAAGGTAATCCTATCTACACCTTCCACTTGCCCTGGCATTTCCTATTTATATAAGCCATATTTCCCAGCACACTCGCTCACCAAGTCCTCCTGCAACAGCCAACGTGCTACCACGTTCAGAAATTCGCAAAGACATATTTGCACTAGGAGGGAGGGGCCCATTTTTGAGTCTGTTCAAAATTCAAAAGTGTTCCAAATCCATACCTAAATTCTTTAAACAAAATACTGATTCTTGTTCCACTTAGAAGCTATCATGTGATAACAGGGAAACACACACTTTCTTCATTCCAGTTAGCCATAACATTACTTAGCGTGTAACCTGAACTGAAAAAAAAAAAAGGATACTACTGAGACTGAGATAAAGTGATAAAGTGATAAAGTGATGAGAGATAAAGTTAAGTGATGAAGTGAGAAAACCCCAGCGTGTGGATCAATGAATCTACCTGTTCCTGCAAAGGATGACATTACCTTATTCCTTACATCTCTCTAAGGAGAGGAGACGTCCACAAGAAAAGAATATTCTCTCTGCTATAATGACTCCTCCTCAAGGAAGGCTGGCTTATCTCCAACTTTTTCCAGACACTGCAAACAGAAATACTGTGTGAGGCACAAGGCTGCTCAAGGCCGAGGAGCTCCGCTATCCCAGGTCTCACATCTGATCACATCTAATCACGAGGGTCTACTCTTTGCTGAGGGTGCTGACCAGGACGTCTGTCTGACCCAGTCGGGAGACTGGGTAAATCACCAGCTCAGAGCAGCCTGAGCTCTGCGTCCTGCACTTTCTTGCCCTCAAGCAGAGCGGGTCAATCCTGCCCCACTCCAGTGCCACGCCGGGGTGAAGCCCAGAGGACCAACACTTGCTCTTTTTTTCTACCCAGGGAGTGCCAGCCATTCCCACCTGTGTAATAAGCCAAACATGCTATCATCTGCACTCCAGACTCAGCTCTTCCTCCGACAGGCCCAGATTCAAAGCACTCAAAGTACCAGGCAGCTTAAGTCTCAGCGTTCAGTTTTCCAGAAGCCCTCTGTGGTATAATACAGCTGTCTGCTCTGGTCCCTTTCCCCTGACTCGGGACTGGCTGGATCTGTGAGTGGTTCTAACCAGCAGAATGTGGCAGAAATGAGGCTAGGCTGGTTCCAAGTCAAGGCCTTAAGAAGGCCTGGTTGCTTCCGCTTTTGCACTCTTGTGAGCCAGAAGCCACCACGTAAGGCCACCAGTCCCCCTGGAAAGGCCATATGGAAAGAAGTGACCCTGAGACAAGACTGGTGCCGAACTGAACTGCAGGCTGGATGACAGCGGTCAGAGTGACCACCAGCAGAACCAGCAGAACTGCTCAAGTGAGCCCAGCCCAGCCCAGCAAAACTGTGAGCAGAAAAAAAATAAACTGGTTGCTTTAAGTCACTTAGTTCCAGGTTTGTTTGTTACACAATAATAAATAACCAAAACAGTGCTCACCTGGTTCCTTGTCTTTTTGCCTAATTTATTCAAAACCAGAAAAAAGGAGGGGTGTAATTAATTATAAACCCAAATAGTCAAAAAATTCCAGAACATAAAGTGTATATTCTTCTCAACATGAGTGACTCTACTGCTGTGTGCTCTCCATGC
Organism: Camelus dromedarius; assembly: GCF_036321535.1. NCBI lineage: Eukaryota > Metazoa > Chordata > Mammalia > Artiodactyla > Camelidae > Camelus > Camelus dromedarius. The sequence goes on along the minus strand of NC_087465.1, from coordinate 21,704,936 downwards.
ACCCAATTCATCCTTCAGCTGCACCAGCTCTCCTGCAGGTGGAAAACCAGAAGAGTACAGACAGCCCAAGGAAAATCTACAACCCAAGAATCACAAAATGTTAAGAACTGGAAAGATCCTCCCAGGATCATCTGGTCCTTACTGACGAGGTGACTTCAAGGCAGTGACTACAGCCCACTGACAGTCAATTGGCTGCACACATCGTCAGATAAGAACGAAAACCATCACTGTCCTTCATCTCTGGATTCCACTTCACCCGCTTGCTAACTGAAATACTGGGGACATATCTGCTCTATAATATAATAGCAAATAAAATAAGTCTGTCAAAATTCTCTGTAAACTATAAACCACAACACAAGTCTGAGCAGAAAATGTCTCCAGGTATATACACCATCTGTCTCTACAGAAGAGGTTCTTACTGGTGAGAGGAAGACTCTGAAGGTTCTGTTGTTTTAAAAGGCCCCCAGTAATTATGGGTGCTGCTCCCAACCCACTGGCCCATGGGCTTCATGGATGAGCCTTAGGTGGTCCACAGACTCCCCTAAAATTATATCCACAAAGCACAGGTGCATATGGAAATTTTCCAGGCCAGCAGACTTCTTTCGTTTCCCCAAGGATTACTAATCCCCCCAAGAGGAAGAACATCTGCTGTAAAGTAACACACATCTGCTGAAGGTTCCATGGATGCTGCTCAAAATGGTACCGCTTTTCTCCCAACCAAACTGGATCGGAATCTTAGTTAATCTTCACCGTCTTCATTTTCTCTCTCAACAACAAATTCCACACTACTTCCTTCTCCTTTCCATTCCTATCATTACCGCCACAGTTCGGACCCTCACACCTATGACCATGGCCCTCAAGAAGTCTTTCTATCTCCGGGTCCTACTTCAATTCACACTACACACTGCTGCCAGATTAATCCTCTGAAAACAAAGCTTCAATTGTTTCATTCCCAGCTCAAAAGTTTCATTTCCAACTCAAAAATCATCTGCAAAATCCCCATCACCTACTGAATCCAAGGTCACTAGCCTGGCACTAAAAGTAATCCATCAACTGGTCCGAATTTTCACCTCAAGGTCTACGACCCTTTATACTGGTCCAAATACTTTATATTCCATCCAAACATAACTACTTGCTTCTCCCCACATGTATGAACTCTGTGCGCTCTTTGTCCCTTCTCTATGCCCGGATTACCTTTCCAGCCTATCAAAAGATAGTTCAATAATCATCTTCTAAAACAAAGATTTCAGAAACCAGAAACTCTATAACCCCCAACCCCACGTTGGCAAATGAGATGTGAGCTCTAACCTCTCTGAATCTGAATTCCGTATGAATCGTGACTATGTACTAAAAGACAAACCAGACATCTGTGTACAGCCCTACCTGCTTAGTCTGGGAAGGCAGAAATTGTTATCATCCTCATCTTTATATTCCCCCAAACACATCGCAGAGTCATGCAGTAGATGCTTACTAGTTGTGTACGGGAGTAAAAGAAATTTCAGCCTTCATAGGGTGAGCAGATTACTATCTCTTGAAGGCATTGATTTTACATGCAACATCCTCTATCGAGCCAGGCTTCCAAAAAACATAACCCTTGCTTACAGCTTTTCAAAGCCCTTACGTTGTAGGTCATTTAAACAATTTTGTATTTTAAGGGGAGAAAGATTTGAAGACGTCAATAAGCTGCTTCAGAAAGAACTGTTTCCCCACACACATTACACTTCTCAATTTGAAGCGCTCCTCAAACTTGGCCAGTAAATTTTCAACTTAAAAAATACTATTTACGAAGGTGGTAATTCCCAGTCACAGCTAATTATCTACTTTATTGGCCAAAAACAAGTCACATAAATAAAAGAATGCCTTTCTTTTTTAAAAAGTCCATTTTGCTTGTATAATACATAGAGACTTAGTGAGACAAGTAAAGTGCGTTCATATATACGCATGAACTCTTGTAGAAGCATGCATACAACTGAACACTAGGTAGCTCATGTAAAAACGCCACAGACAGGAAAGGTAACTTGGGGCGTTCTTCTTTTGCTATTACTATCAGCGTTTTAAAGCAGAAACTCACATCCTCTTGCGCAGTAGCTACACAAAAAGACAAAAATCTATCAAACAGAAAAGAAAGCCACATCAAGCCCCTGGGAGATATTTTATCCCGGAAGAGTAAAAATGTCAAAACAACAGATACTCTTATGGTAATGAAGGTTTCACATAATCACGGGAGCAAAGGAAGCTCAACTCCAGATCGATGGAGTAAAGAAGACAGATCACAAAACTGATCGTTTAATTGTAAAAGCAATGGGCAGATTCAGAATTAAAACAACAACAACAACAAAACGTTTAAGGGATGAAAGGAGAGGGTCCAAGTCACAGATGAGATAAGGGCTAGTAAAAACTGCAAGGTCACTGGGACCTATCGGGTCGCGGAGGTGGAGGTGGGGGTTGTGTTGGGGGGAGCGGCAGAGTCGGCGAAGCACCGAGAGTGAGAAAACGACGTTCCACGCCCGGGAGTCCTTGGTTTGGGACAGCGGAGCTGCCGTGAAAGTCAGGACGCCGGCGGTAAGTCCAAATATTGAGGGGTTTGGGGAGAGGTGTTAGGGAAACAGGAGAAGGCAGGCGGGAGCCTGAGCACCGCGGCTGCCGAGTCACGGAAACACTTCTCCCCGCTCCAGGATGGGCGGCTCAGGCCTGTGCCGGGGACACCTTGGGGCAGGACCCGTGACCCCACCCCGGGAAAACTCCCGGGCCCCGGGCCGGAGCCGGCGGCCAGGGCGGCGCGGACCGGCCCCGACGGCCCTCGGAGGGTCCCGCCCCGGGGCGGACCGCGCTGGGGCTCCGGGCGCCGCCGCCGCCGCCCCCGCCGCCCCCGCCGCCCCCCGGCCCGCGCACCCCTGGCCCGCGCCCCGCGCCCCCCGCCCCGCGCCGCGGCGTCCTCACCCGGCGCGAAGCCGTCGGCTCCCGGCGGCCACGGCCGCGGCGCCTCCTCCAGCGGCCGGCGCCCTCAGCCCTCCGCGCCCAAGATCGCCATCTCGCAGCGGGAGCGGTGGCGGCGGCGGCGGCAGCCACCCAGGCGTCGGCCCCGGCAGCCCAGGCCGCCTGCTGCGACTCGGAACCCGCACGCCGCGCTCGCCGACACCCGACCCTCCCCCCACCCCCACCCCGGCCACGCGCCACCCCCGGCCGACCCCACGCCTCCCTCCTCGGGAGCGCGCCGCGTGCTCGCGCCGCCGGCGCCGCGCCCCGAGCGCACGCCTTCCCGCCGGCCCGGCCACGCGCGCAGCGCCGCGGCGGCCCAGAGCCTCCAACTCCGGACCCGGAATCCGGCTTCCCGCGAGCATGCGCAGCCAGGGCGCCCCACGACGCCTTTGGAAAACTCCGCTCCTCCGGGTCTTCCGAGCGGTCGAGGGGAGGGCGGGGCTAGCCAATGGGAGAGAGGGGCGGGGCCTGAACCTGTGGAGGGGAGGGGCCACCGCCGGGATGTGGGGAGAAGCTTCTCTAAGCCGAGGTGGGTGCTGCAGACTTGACTTTCCGGTTCGCTGCCGAACCCTTGCCTGACTTAAGGTAAGGTGCTCGGGGCACTGAGGTTCTTGAGCGCTTACAGCAAAAGGAGACTATTAATAAATACTCCTTGACCTGGCTGAGTGTTTGACTTAGAACCCATTGCAAGAGTAAATAATTGTATTTAAGCAGATGGTCATACCAGAACACTTCCAGTCCCCTTTTACTAGTAATCAAACCATTCACTACCCCCGTCCCCGCAAGAGTACACTGATAAAGTACTGAGCAAGTACATGTGTCAGTGCAATGAATCCAGACAGCAGTCCCTTAAAGAAGGGTCTTTACCCCCCTTTATACGAGTCAGCCAGTCTAGAGAAATGCTCTTGGTTCTGTGCGTTGCTTTTAGAACAAAGACCAGCCTGCAGATAGAAATCAGTGATGACCACATTACTCATCAGATGACCTGGTCTTCTACTTCAGAGAGATAATAAAGGTCACCCAGTATGGATTTCTACAATTTTTGCCCAACCGCCCCACCCAAACCCCAAAAATTTCCTCTGTCCACACCCAGGCTTACTGGTTTTCCTCCATTTCAGAGACTGGGTGTCCCTGCTCCCCTCCGAGAGAAACTCTCCACTGTCTCCTCCCTCGCGTGAGATCCTCCTTGTCATATCTTTAACCTCATCCTTTCTTTTGGGTACAACTCTTCAACATAACCATGTTTTAAGACTTTTCTGTCTTAAATTTTTCCTCGACTTTAGACCTCTTTCTAGTCCTTTCTTCCATCTTAACAAAGCTTTTGAAAGACGTGTAGCGAGAACATCAGCACTCCATCAATATTTGTAGGTTTCAATAAATATCTCTTGACTGAATAAAAGCACATTTTCTTCCTCTCCATAACATTGGTTCCTACCCTCTGACTTCATACCTGGGTTTGATGCATTTTGTATCCAAAATGATTATTCCAAAACATACATCTGAGCGTACTACTCCACTGCTTACAATCTTTCTTTGGCTCATCAGAGCATTCAAGACAAGATCAGCATGATCATCAAGGCGTCTTTCATGCTCCCATGCTGTCTCTCCTGTTATGACAAAATCTTCCGAGTTCCCTGATTGTCCTCGCTCATCTTTACTTCAAAGTGTATGGTTTCCTCTAATCTTTCCCTTTTTGCATGTCCAGCTCCTTTAAAAATAAATTCAAGAATATTTGTAAGCACACTCGACTGTCCTTTATGATTGGATTACCGCATTCTGTTGATTCTTATTTTGTAGTTGGCTTTATTCCTTTGATAACTATGTAAGTTTAAAAAGCTAAAGCTCTAATCTGTTCTTAGAAACAATGATCAGTACATATAAGTCAACTACAAAAAATGTACAGTATACTGTATATATGTATTTATGTGCAACATATTGTGTATGTGCAGTTGAACTATAATAATTCTACCTAATAAAACTGAAGAAGGAAAAAAGTAAAAAATAAAAAATTCAAGAACATGTTCATGACTACACTCTCAGGCATAACCTACACATACCCCAGAGGGGTCTGCACCGCACCTGTGGGATGCATATAGGCCCCCTTCCACTTCTTGTGCTGCCTTCAGCTCTCCCCAGTCTTCAGTCCCCACCCCCCCCCATTAACTTCCATCCAGAAGGACTTACTCCTCCCCGAGGCCTGTAAGTTGACAGCCAACCTTGGACCCACCTTTCATTAGTAAATATTTCTTTGGTTTCAAATGAACACTACTATAAATGTCTTTTCATAAATGATTGCCCATAATTATTGCTTACTTACTGCCTTAATTTATATCCTTAAAAGTAATCAAAGGTGTGAACAATTTTAGCTCTTTTGAAACATATTGGTAAGTTACCTTCCAGGAAGAACATGGGCTTAGGTGTCACATCGCCTGAAATCAAAACGCAGCTCAGCAACCCAGGGCCACATTCTGATTTTCATGGACCCTTTTACCTTTGTGGGCCTCTTCCTCCATAAAATAATATTTAGAATTATACTTATAACTTCTTGGATAGAAAGACAACGTACTGATATTATACATGAAAACATTTTCTTTGACCATTTTTTTTTTCCTTCTTGATTTTAAAAGACATTTAGACATTTTATGGGCCTCTAAAAAGTATGGTGAGCCTGAGGCACTGTGCCTGTCATGACAATTGGGTAAGTCAACCCTGCTGCCATCTACGAGCTATGAGGTTTGACCAAAATCCTTATTTGGACTGTGCCTCAACCAGAAAATTGGTATAAATGCTACCATATGATGCTGTAAAAAGAAAATAAGTTGTTACAAATAAAATACCTGGAACTATGTGGCACATATTCAATAAATTACTGACATTATAATTGTTACTTTCAACTTTCCCACAGCACTGTATGAGTATGATTGTCCTCATGGAGCCAAAGTTATCATGGTATGTTCTCTCTCATCACAGGGCAAATATGGTATCTTATTGTTGGTCCATTGTCCATTTTCTTGCTAGGGTATTCACAGAAAGTCACTGTATGTAACAGAGATATCCATCCTAGATGTAACTATCCATTTTTTTCCATTTTTGTTTTCATTTATTATTTTTTGCTTTTCAAGTCCTTTCTGTTCCTGAGATCATATGATTTATCTGCCTTTACTTCTTTCTACATGTTTGATCATTTCACTTCAGCCATTATATAATTTGATCCTTTCAGATTTATTTTGGTGTGATGATTCACCTTTTGTTTCTCTAAATAGCTCACAGTCTCCCTCAGCTCATTTGTTAAAGAATCTTTCTCCAACTAGGGTGTTTTAAAAATATGCCCACAAATTCGTCAGTACTCCTCCCTTCAAAAAGTGGAGTGTAATCCCCTTTCAAGTGAATGTGGGTTGTACTTAGTGACTTATTTCTAATGGATACAATGTAGCATAAGTGACAGGGTGTGCCTTCTAAGAGTAAGTCTTAAAAGGTGTTGTGGCTTGTCCCTACTCTCTCTCAGATCACTTGCTCTGGGCAAGGCAAATACTATGTCCTGAAGGCATATCAGGGAGCCCTATCAGATGCCCACATGGCAAAGAACCGAATATCCTGCCAACAACCAGCAAGGATATGAGGCTTTCTGCCAATCCCCATGAATGTGGAGCCATCTTGGAAGTGGATCCGCCAGCCCCTGTTAGGCATTAGGTGATGGAGACATCTTCACTGAAACCTCATTAGAGACCTTGAGCCAGAACCCTCCAACTAAGTCACTCTCAAATACCTGACCCATAGCAATTGTGAGATAATAAATGTTTATTGTCTTAAGCCACTAAACTTGAGGGATAATTTGTTATGCAGCAAGACATAGTAAGTACACTAGCCCACTGGTTCTCAGCTGAGGACTATCTTGTATCCCAGAGGACATTTGTATATGTTGTGAGATATTTTTGATGGTCACAACTGGGGAGCTGGGGGGAGGTTTCCATGGGCATCTTGTGGGTAGAGGCCAGAGAGTGCTGAACATCCTTCAGTGCACAGGACAGTACCCCCCCCCCAACACACACACACACAGCAGTAGCAGCCACAGCAGCAAAGAATTATCAGATCCGAATGGCAACTGTGCTGAAGATGAGAAACTCTGCACTAACCTGTCTGTTTTCCCTCCACCTTGAAACCTCTCTTTCACATGTACTGGGTTTATATCCTTTGCTCACCTGGGTGCTTCTTTACCTTGTTTGACCCTTGGTCCTAGACATCTAGCAATCTGCCTTCTGTCGCTAGAGAATACTTTTACTTTTCCAAGGATTTGCTGTAAATCGAATCAACCAGCATGCACTTTTGTGTGTCTGGCTCCTTCAGCTCAGCATATTTTCAAGACTCATCTCTGTTGTTTCATGTAGCCATAGTTGCTTCTTTTCTTATTGCTGGCTATTATTCTATTGTATGGATTTGCCAAATTTTTTTTTGTATTTGTCCTATTGGTGGCCATTTAATTTTTTTCTTTTTTTTTTTCAACTGAAGTATAGTAAATTTACAATATTATGTCAATTTCTGGCATACAGCGTAATGTTTCAGTCATACATATATGTACATATATTCATTGTCATACTCTTTTTCATTATAGATTACTATAAGATACTGAATATAGTTCCCTGTGTTATAGAGTAGAAACTTGTTGTTTATCAAGTAGCCATTTAATTTGTTTCCAGTTTGGGGCTGTAATAACTAACGATTTTATGAACATTTGGTTAAAGGCTTTTATGTTGACATATGTTTTCATTTTGGGGGGATAATAATGCCTAGGGGTGGAGTGGCTGGGTCACATGGTAAGCACATATTTCACTTTATAAGAAATTGCCAAACTGCTCTCCAAAGTGGTTGGACGATTTTCCATCCCCACCAACAATGTATAGGAGTCCCAGTTATTCTGTTTCCTCTTCAGCACTTGGTAACAGCAGGCCTTTCTGATTTTAGGCATTCTAGTGGATGCGTAGCAGTGAGCCACTGTGTTTTAATTTCTGTTTCTCTGATAACTAATGATGTAGAGCATCTTATGTGCTTAGGAATCATTCGTATATTTTCTTTCGGGAAGTGTCTGTTCAAATATTTTGTCCATTTCAAATTGTTTTTGTCTATTCTGTGTATATTCTATACATCAACCCTTCCTCAGATACATGTACTGTGACTCTCTTCTCCCAGATTTTGGCTTGCAGTGGTAGTCAGCCTCCAAAGATGGACCCTATCGATCCTGGCCCCCTGCTGTCTATACTTGTGTACCACCCCACCCCCCACCTTAGAGCTGACTCGTGTCAGATATTCCAAGAGGGAACTATGGAAGTGATGGCATGTGACTTCTGAGACTAGGTCTTGAAAGACGTTGCAACTTGCATCATGCATTCTTGGCTTGCCTGCTCTAGGGAGTCTTTGGAAAAATCCATATAGAGAGGACCTGAAGCTCGTTGAAAAACAGCCAGCAGCAACTTGCCAACTAGATGTGGCATCTTAGCAATGAATCCTCCAGCCTCTGTCAAGCCTTCAGGTGACTGCAATCTCACGTGACACTTCAAGCCACAGCAGGCCAACCAAGCAATTCACATGGTCCTAATCCACAAAAACGCTGAGAGATAATCATTGTTATCGTTGTTTTGGGTCACTCGGTTTTGGGGACATTTTTTACACGGCAACAGTTAAGCTTGCATTTCATTTTCTTAACAATGTCTTGTGAAGAACAGAAGTTTTTATTTTGACAAAGTTCAGTTCATCAACTGTTTTGTGACTCACTTTTTATGACATTTTTAAGAAAGTTTACCTGCTCCTAGAGGGTAAAGATTTTTTTATGTGTTTTCTTCTTGGATTTCATAGTTTTAACTTTCATATTTGGGTCTATAATACATTTCAAATTAATTTTTGCATAAGGTATGAGGAAAAGGTCAATGTTCATTTTTTCTAAATGGAAGTACTGTTGTTTCAACACTGTTGAAAAGACAATCCTTTCTCCACTGAACTAACTTTGGCAACTTTAGTGAAAACTCAACGTCTGTTTTTTCACTCTTTAATCCATTCCCTTTAGCTATAAACCTACCTTTATCACACTGTACTGATTACTTTAGAAACTTTAAAAAGTGTTGAAACCAAGAAATGTAAATCTTCCAAATTTCTTCTTTTTCAAAATGATTTTGACTCAGGTTCTTTTCATTTTCATATGAATTTTAGAATCAGCTATTTAGTTTTTATTAAAAAAAAATACCTCCAGGAGTTTGGGGTTGTGAATATGTAGATCCGTTTAAGAAGAACTGACACATTAACAATATTTAGTCTTCTAATCCATGAATATGGTATAGGTCTCAATTTATGTAGGTCAATTTCTCTCAGCAACGTTTTGTATTTTTAATAGTATTGATATTGCATATACTTATCCTTAAGTATTTCATGCTTTTAATGCTATTGTCAATGGATTTTAAATTTTCTTTTCTAATGGTTCATTGATAGTATATTTAAATACAATTGATTTTTTTAATATTGCCCTAGTATGCTTGCTAATGAATTTACTAGTTCTAGTAGTGTTTTGTAGATTTCTTGGGAGTTTTCATGTACACAGTCATGCTTCTGCAAATAAAAGAGAGTTTTAACAAAAACTACTAGAGCTGATAAACAAATTCAGCAAGGTAGCAGGATACAGGATTAACGTACAGAAATCTGTTGCATTTCTTTATACCAACAATGAAACATCAGAAAAGGAAAGTAAAATAAATAAATGAATAAAAACCCTTTTAAAATCACATAAAAAATACTTAGGAATAAACCTGACCAAGGAGGTGAAGGACTTATACATGGAGAACTACAAAACATTGAAGGGACAGACTGGGATTTCAAAATGCAGAGTAGATAAACAAGATTATACTGTATAGCACAGGGAAATATATACAAGATCTTATGGTAGCTCACAGAGAAAAAAAATGTGACAATGAATATATATATGTTCATGTATAACTGAAAAATTGTGCTCTATGCTGGAATTTGACACAACATTATAAAATGATTATAAATTAATTTAAAAATGTTAAAAAAATTGATAAGGAAATTAAAGATTTAAAGAAATGGAAAGATATCCCATGCTATTGGATTGGAAGGATTAATATTGTTAAATTGACTATACTATCCAAAGCAATCTACAGATTTAATGTGATCCCTATTAAGTTACCCAGGACCTATTTCACAGAACTAGAACAAATAATCCTAAAATTTGTATAGAATCACAAAAGACCCAGAATTGCCAAAGCGATACTGAAGAAGAAGAATGAAGCTGGAGGAATAACCCTCCCAGACTTCAGACAATACTGTAAAGCTACAGTAATTAAAACAGTGTGACATTGTGAGGAAAAAAAAAAACAACAGACATATGGATCAATGGAACAGAATAGAGAGCCCAGAAATAAACCACACAACTTCAGTCAAATAATCTTTGACAAAGAAGGCAAGAATATACAATGGAGAAAAGACAGTCTCTTTGACAAGTGATGTTGGGAAAATTGGACAACCGTGTGTAAATTAATGAAGTTAGAACACTCCCTCACACTGCACACAAAAATTAACTCAAAATGGCTTAAACACTTAAGCGTAAGACAAGACACCATAAACCTCCTAGAAGAGAAAATAGGCAAAACATTTTGTGGTATATATTGTAGCAATGTTCTCCTAGGCAGTCTACCAAGGCAATAGAAATAAAAGCAAAAACAAACAAGTGGGACCCAATTAAATTTATAAGCTTTTGCACAACAAAGGAAGCTGTAAACTAAACAAAAAGGCAAGCTACAGAATGGCAGAAAATATTTGCATATGATGCAACTGACAAGTGCTTAATTTCAAGACTATACAAACAGCTCCTACAATTCAATAACAAAAAAACAAAACAAAACAAAACAAAGAATTCAAAAATGGGCAGAAGACCTAAACACACATTCTCCAATGAAGACATACAGATGACCAATAGGCACATGGGAAAAAATGCTCAGTGTTGCTAATCATCAGTGAAATGAAAATCAAAACTACCATGAGGTATCACCTCACACCAGTCAGAATGGCCATGATTAAAAAGTACACAAATGATAAATGCTGGAGAGGGTGCAGAGAAAAGGGACCCCTCCTACACTGTTGGTGGGAATGTAAATTGGTGCAGCCATTATGGAAAACAGTATAGAGATTCCTTAGAAAGCTAAAAATAGATTTACCATATGATCTAGCAATCCCACTCCTTGGACATATATCCTTAGAAAAATATAATTCAAAAAGACATGCACCCCAGTGCTCACAGCAGCACTATTTACAATAGCCAAGACACAGAAACAACCCAAATGTCCATTGGCATTTGATTGGATAAAGAAGATGTGGTATGTATGTATACACATATGGTGTATACACACACACACAAACACACACACACACACAATGGAATACTACTCAGCCATAAAAATGAATAAAATAATGCCATTTGCAGTAACACAGATAGACCTGGAGATCATCATTCTAAGTGAAATAAGCCAGAAAGAGAAAGAAAAATGCCATATGATTTCACTTATATGTGGAATCTAGAAAAATGACACAAATGAACTTTATTTACAAAACAGAAACACATACAGATATAGAAAACAAACTTATGGTTACCAGGAAGGAAAGGAGGTGGGAAGGGATAAATTGGGAGTTCAGGATTTGCAGATACTAACCAATATACATCAGATAGATAAACAAGGTCCTACTATATAGCACAAGGAACTGTATTCAATACCTTGTAACAGCCTATAATAAAAAAGAATCTGAAAAGAAATATATATATATATGAATCACTATGTTGTATACCAGAAATTAACACAACATTTAAAATTGACTGTACTTCAATAAAAAAGTTTTATTTTTTCATTTTCATTCTGTATGCTTATATATACTTCTCTCATTTTATTCCACTGACTAGAGCACATAGTATAATGCTGAACAGATGCTGTGAGAAAGGACATCCTTGTCTTGTTGCTGATGATTTTAAGGGAAATCATTCAATGTTTTACCATTAAATATAATGTTATCGCTAGATTTTTTTGCATATATCCTTTACCACGTTGAGGACGTTCCCATATTTTCTTAGTTGCTCAAAGTTTTTATCATGAATGAGTGTTAAGTTTTAAGTTTTATCAAATGCTTTCAAGGGGCATCTATTGAGATGATCTTATGTTTGTTTGTTTGTTTCCTTTTTAGATTGTTGACATGATGGGTTAAATTGATTGATTTTCAAATATTAAACCAACCTTATATTCTTGAGATAAACTATATTTGCTCTTGGCTTATTATCCTTTTCACATATAGCTGAGTTCTCCTTGCTAAGTTTTAAATATGCTAAGGAATCCGAGTTCATTGGGAATATTGGTCTGTTGCTTTATTGCAATGTCTTTTTCTAGGTTTGTTATCAGGGTAAGGCTGGCCCAATAAAATGAGTTGGAGGCTTTTTATCTATTTTCTGAAAGAAGTTGTATAAGATTTTTGTTATTTATTTCTTAAATCTTTGAAAGCTTTCATCAGTGAAGCTATGTAGGCCAGGAGTTCTCTTTCGGAGAAAGTTTTAATTATGAATTAATTTTGTTTGCGGATAAAAGACATTTTAATTTTCTATTTCTTCATGTGCCAGTTTTGGAAATTTGTGTCTGTCAGGTTTTTTTTTTTTTTTTCTGTTTTATTTAAGTTGTCAGATTTATTGGCCTAAAGTTATTTATAATATTCCCTTATTGTTTAACATTTGTTTAATATTTGATATCTCATTGCTTATTCCTAATATTAGTATTTTATGTTTTCTCTTTTTTATTTTATTAGGTTAGTTAAAAGTATTTTAGTTTGATTGATCTCTTCACAAAAGAAGCTTTGGTTTCATAAATTTCACTATCTGTTCATCTTCTGTTTCATTTATTTTAGCTTTTATCTGAATTATTGCCACATTTATACTAATTTGGGGCTTTTCTGCTCTTTTTCTAGCTCATTAAGGTGAAAGTTTCCAGTGTTCACTCAGGACCTAATTTCTTTTCTAACATAAGCATTTGGAGAATAGATTTCCTTCTGAGCACGGCTTGAGCTGCCTCCCTCAAATTTTGGATATATATTTTCATTTAGTTCTAAATATGTTCAGATATTCCTTGTGCGTTCTTTAACCCACGAGTTATTAGGAAATATGTTGTACGTTTTCCAAATATTTGGGGATCTCCCAGATTTCTTTTTGTTATTGTTTTTCTGATTTAATTCCATTGTGGTTAGAGTATATGCTCTATCGTTTCTGTGTTTTTAAATTGTTGATGTGAGTTTTTAAATTATTGATGCGTGTTTTATTCCCCAGCGTTCTTGGTGTATTTTTCACTTGCACATGAATAGTGTGTTTTCTTGTTGGAGAGAGTGAAGATTATTCTATACATGGCTGTTAGGTCGAGTTGAATGATTGTGTTGTTGAAGCCTTCTGTAGTTTTACTGAGTTTTGTCTGCTTGTTCTTTCAATTACTGGGAGGAATAAAGGAATCTCTAACTATAAATCTAGACACACCTTTTTATTCTTTCAGTTCTGTCAGCTGCCAATTCATGTATTTTGTAGATCTATTATTAGCTGTTCACACATTAGGATTGTTATATATTCTTTATCATTACAAAATTTCCCTCAATCTCTGTTAGGGTTACTTGTTCTGGATTCTCCTTTTTCTGATTTTAATATATCAACTCCAGATTTCTTATGATGAGTGTTTGTGTATCTTTTTCCATCTCTTTTCCTTTAATGATTCAATGTCTTCATATTTAAAGTAGTTTCCTTGTAGACAACAGTAGTCAAGCCTTGATATTTTAGAGAATCTGGGCATTCTCTGCCTTTTAATTAGAGTGTCTAAACCATTAAAATTTAACATGATTGTTGACACAAGTAGTTTTGCTTTTACATCTTAAAGTTTCTTTTCTATTTGTACCATCTCCTGTTGCTTTTTCCTCTTTTCCTCCTTATGTTGGACTAGACAAGTATTTTTTAATGTTCCATTCAATCTCCACTATTGACTTATTAGCTATAAGTCTTAGTGCTTTTCAGTGATTGTCTTAGGGTCTATAGTATGCATCTTTAATTTACGCAATCTAACTGTAAATAATAATATACTACTGTGTGTTTAACGTAAGCAATTTATGATAGTGTACTTCCGATTTCTCCCTTCCTCTTCTTGGTGCTATTGTTGAAGTAGTAATTTTAAGTTCTGCACGTATCTATATTATTAGCATTTTTGTGTTAAATAATCAATCTTTTTAAAACATAAAAAAATGAAAAAAAGTTTTATATTTACTTACATATATACCATTTCCAGTGATATTCATTGCTTTGTGTGGATCTGGATTACAAATTGATTTCAATTTCCTTTATTCTGAAGGACTTCCTTTAATATTTCTTATAGTGAAGTTCTACTAAGTTTTGTCTACTTGTTGGCAATAAGTATCTCAGATTTCATTTGCCCAAAAAGGTTTATTTCACTTTTAATATTTTAAAGGATTTTTTTTTTCCTGGATAAAGAATTCTAGTTTGATTGCTTTTTTTCCTTCAGTTCTTTAAAAATGCCGTGCCTTGTTTTCCGGCTTGGGCAATTTCTCATGAAAAGTCTGAAATAATTTTTATTTTTGTTTTTCTGTACTAATTCACCTTATGTTGTTGTTTCTTTTAAAATAATTTTCTTTATCAATAGTTTTGAGCAACTTGATTATTATGTGTCTTTGCATGATTTGCTATGTATTTACTTGCATAAGGTTTGATAAACTTCTTGAGGTTTGGTTTTTTTTTTTCTGTCTGCACTTCGGTTTGGATAGTTTTGGTTGTTATATCTTCAATTTCATTGATTTTTTTTTCTTTGGTAGTATCTAATCTACTATTAAGTTCATCCAGTTAAATTCCTGTTTCAAGTATTGCATTTTTCAACCCTAGAAAGTACATTCGATATTTTTTTTAAAAATCTTCTCTTCTCCTCATTATATTCATATTTTCCTTTAAATATTTGACCATGTTTATAATAGCACTTTTATCATTCTTATCTGCTAATTCTATCATTTATACCATTTCCCAGTCTGCTTCTATTAACAGATTATTCTGATGTGAAAAACATGTTCATGCTTGTCTAGTAAATTTTCATTGCATGCTGGACATTGTTAAGTATGAACTTGCTGAGTTCTAGGTTTTCTTTCTTTATCTTTTTTTAAGAATGCTAAACTGTGAAGCTTTGTTCTGTTAGCTAAGTTACTTGATAATTGGCTAGATTCTTTTTTAAAAATTGAAATACATATTTAATTTAGAGTGCAGCAGGAACAGCATGATGATAAACTGACACAAATTTGTACCAAAAAAACACACAATCTTTAAATCTTGTTTCACAAGTAATGTAAGTATAGCCTTATTATTATTTGGTACTGAAGTCAAAAATGATATTTAGATTCTTCAGCTTTATTAATAGGTTTTATCACAGTGATTTATCCTTACATTCTTGTATTAGTCTTTTCTTGTTTGTAGTGGTTCTTATATTAAACAGTCCACTGAAAGCACTTGACAACAACTAGGCTACCCCCTTCTGAGAGACCTCAGAGGACTTACAATACTTATACCCCCAACTGAGGGGTTCTTTTTTTGCCCAATATACCAGCACTTGACAATAACTGAGCAGAGCAATGATGGTTTATTTTTAAATTAGACTGCAGCTTAGGACGTGGTCTGGAATAAAGGTTTGCCAACAGTCTCCCGGAAGATGGTGATAATACCAGACACTCAGAGAGAGAAACAGATGACAGAATGGCAGGGAAACAAAGAGGCTTCACAGGGAGAAGCAGTAATCAGAAGCCATGGAGTAAAAGTTTATTGTCGTGGTGTGTTCCGGAATCCAGGTGTCCACAGATTTGTTGTATTAATGACCCCACCTAATGGCCTCCATGACTCCACAGTGTTTGTTCAGTGACTTTAAAGTTTCTTCCCACCCTGACTCTGAGCTTGGCATGTGACTTGTTTTGGGTAATAGGATGTTAGCCAACATGGCACAAGCAGAGACTTGAAAAGTGAAAATAAAGGCTCTTTTATTTCCCTCTTGCATGACTAGGCTTGCTCACTGTTCCCCTCTGCCATGTTGTGGGAATGTGCCTGGGCCAGCCCGCGGGAAGGGTGTGAGAGACACATGGAAGAGAGCTGAGTTGTTCCACACATCCCAGCTAGGGCCATCCTAGGTTAGCCAACTGCCAGCCAGCCCCCAGATATGTGAGGAAATCCAGCTGAGATCAGAAGAATGTTCCAGCTAAACACATTTAAAATCATCAACGTATAGTAAACAAAAGCATGCTTATTATTTTAAGGCCCTGAGTTTGAGATGGTTTGTTATTAGGCATTACTGCAGCAACAGACAATACAGAGATGCCAAAATAGCAATTAATCAGTGAAAGGAACTCCCTGTGTATCTGAGGTGCCAAGTCAGAGATAACATTCACAGATGGTAGATATTTTCATATGTTCATGTCTCCGTTTTCTTCTGTCTCTGAAAAAACTCATTTTACTACCCCAGGAAGAGTAATGGATCAGAGAATGTTCCCCACTGGCACTTTTGTAGCATTTTAGGCACTAGATTTGTCAACAAAGAAGTCTGACTTTGTTTGTTATGCAGTCTTTTGGTATTTGAAGTGTTAAGAAGGTAAATGGATTTTAAGTGATGAGGATGGTAGAGATAACGATATTCTCAAATTCTCTGCCTCAAATTCTCATTTAAGTGGCTGGTGAGAAGGAAAGAGAACATAGTCAAGTTTGTGAATGCTTTCCATTAATGACCTTTCCTGATGTCTCATAGAATGTAGATACCTTATAAATAAATCTAGAAATTGAGGCTGTCAGGTGAACTCTTGGCTCTTAAATTAGGCAGACAGAGGTTTCTAAATAGAAAATACAGAGGCTTCTGTTCAAGGTAACAAACTTTTACCGATCACTTGTTATGTACTGGGCATTAAGGACAAAATCAGTGAAAATTAGGCTCTGTTCTAGAGAAACTTAGGGTTCAGAAAAGAGATAGACCAATAAATCTTGATTTCCAAATGGTAAGCTCAATGATGGGGCATTTACACGAAGCATGTGATGACTGAGGGGGTGTCAGATGTCAGATGGGGAGTTGTGTGTGTGTTCAAGAAATTTAAAAGATAAGTAGATTTCGACAAGTAAAAGATAGGCTTATGTGGAAAAGAATCCCAGCAAGGAGCAATGATGTGAACAATGACCTGGGGTGTGGGAACAGCATGGATTATACCGGAAACCACAGAACACCACGTGGAACCAGGAATTGCCCTTGTCAAAATGTAACCAGAGATCTGTTAATTATTTGCTTATATTATCAAATATGCAATTATCTTTGGTAATAGAGTTTTTGTTTTATGTTACATGTTTGGAAAATAATCTTTGAGCCTTTTAGAACCTTCTGGATTTCTGTAAATTCCATGTGGACAGAGACCAAGTTTATCTTATCCTCTCCTGCATCTCAGCACCCAGCACAATGTCTGGCTCCTCATATGGATTCTATACCTGTCACTGAATTCTTGAACCTGTCAGCCTCTGGCAAAATCCAACAGATATTTATCTTTTAAATTATTCTTTTAAATTTACTCGTAAAGACTTATTTTCTTGAATAACTTATCTTTCTCAAATTTTCTTCAATTACAATAGCTTAATCTTCAGTTTTATAATTCTCTCTACTTTTTTTCTTTCAGTTATTGAGATGTGATTGACATACAGCACTGCATAAGAGTGAAGTACAGAAGAGTCCCTTTTTTTAAATTTTAAAATATGTGCAACTTCTGGTGTTTTCTCCCTAGACATCCATCTATCTGATCAGTCAACATGTGCTTACTGAATACTTGATTAAATGCCAGCATTGCAATACACACTAGGGGGTGAGCAGTAATATTTCAAACCTGCTCTGGGCCCCAGTGGAGCTTGTAGTCTGGTGAGGTAAACTGGCCAATACTGAACAAATAATTTACAAGCACACTGAGTTTATGAAACAAGAGTGAGTAGTTCTATGTGAGTGGACAACAGCTTCTTTAAGCCTCTATTCAACATGAATTATCGCATGATGATGATATAACATGTTCTCTTTAGTATGTTTTTACTGTGTCCTCTGCTTCCTGTTTTATTGTACCACATTTATAATTTTTAAAATTTTATTTTATTGAGTTATGGTCAGTTTACAGTGTTGTGTCAATTTGCAGTGCAGAGCACAATTTTTCAGTTATACATAAACATACATATATTCATTGTCACATTCGTTTTCACCATGAGCTACCACAAGATCTTGTATATGTTTCCCTGTGCTATACAGTATAATCTTGTTTATCTATTCTATATATGCCTGTCAGTATCTACAAATGTGTAGCACATGGAGAGCACACTAAAAACATGACTTCATTAAGTGAATGAAATAATAAACAAATATTTCCTCATAGAATTTGCCTTTTATTGTTTAATTATTATTTTGATACCGTTGCTCAAATGCACACGTACTCTTTGTGGGAAGAGGCACATATTTTTCTCTTGATGATACATCTGTTAATTGAGTGAAATATTCATGGGAATAGTAGAGGTCATTTGTACTGTGTAAAACTAATTTGTACTGAGCAGCACTCCATTAGAGCCCTGATCCATATGGGCTTAATTTCTGTGTACAATGAGATTATTGGCCACATCTATTTGGTTATGTGGTTTTAGTCAACACCTGTTTATCAAAAGTTCATGTAAGTTATGTGGCAGAGGTGGGGAGTCCAAAGAACAGGTTCCCTTATGGAAATCGCAATCTGGGGCAACAAGACAACATAGCATATGAGAAGTTAATACCGAGTTAGCACAGAAGAACATATGAATTACGTATCTTCTAGACAGAGTATTGTGCTAGGGAATGTGAGGAATAAAAGAGAAGAGTAAGAAGGATGCCGTGCCTGCAAGTTGCTTTTGATTTAGCTGAAAAGGAAAGACAAATACACCTAAAATGAAAGCAACACCAAACAATAAATGACACATTTTAGTGCTGGAGAGGATATGGGTCTGAGGCCTCCAGTGGATGGAAATCTCTCAAAGGATTGGCATGTTTCTCACTCAACCAAACATCAGAATAGTTACTCCAAAGTAGGGTGTGTGTGCTTCAAGGGAACACAAGGCAATCCAGCAGAAGGAATAATAGTAGTGGTTTGGGAAGAAAATATTGAAACATCTACTATTTAAAAATAATTTAAATAAGAAGCTAGTCCTTACTGACATATAATAAAAAGGACTGACAACGGGCCGTCACAGGCTATAGCCCGTGGATGTTGGACATTAGGATTCGGTATGGTGTCCGTGGACGTGGAAGTGGGAATTACAGCCCCCCAGAACAAAGGGTCCCCCTTTCCATTCCTTCACTGTGGGGCATCGCAAGTTACCTGGGCTGCCTTAAGTTTTAACCAAACTGACTTGCATGAAATGGGCAAGTCCCTTAAAACATTCCCACAAAAAGAGGGAGGGTACATCTCAGTGATGGAGCGTGTGCTTACTATGCACAATGTCCGGGTTCAATCCCCAGTACCTCCATTAAATAAATAAATGAATAAATAAATAAACTTAATTACCTCCCCCCTCAAAAAAATCCCCACAAAGAAATGGCAAATAAAATTTAAAATGCAAGGAAAATTGGACACAAAAGAAAATCTTAGCTATGACACTTGTCTTCATGAATAAGCTTTCTGGCAGCCATATTATTAAACAAGATGGAGTCAGATCTAACAAAAGTCACCTCCTCCCAGATTCAAAGTCATGATGAAATGAAATGGTGGAGAGGGTGTGGAGAAAAGGGAACCCTTCTACACTGTTGGTGGGGATACAGTTTGGTGCAGCTATTATGGAAAGCAGCATGGAGATTCCTGAAAAGATTAAAAACAGACTTACCATATGACCCAACAATCCCACTCCTGGGCATATATCCGGAGGGAATCTTAATTCAAGAAGACACCTGCACCCCAATGTTCATAGCAGCACTATTTACAAGAGCCAAGACATGGAAGCAACCTAAATGTCCTCTGAGAGATGAATGCATAAAGAAGATGTGGTATATTTATACAATGGAATACTATTCAGCCATAAAAAATGACAAAATAATACCATTTTCAGCAACATGGATGTCCCTGGAGAATGTCATTCTCAGTGAAGTAAGCCAGAAAGAGGAAGAAGAATGATATCCCTCATATGTGGAATCTAAAAAAAAAAAAAAAAAAAGACAAATGAACTTATATATAAAACAGAAACAGACTCACAGACATACAAACTTGTGGTTGCCAGGGGGAGCGGGGTGGGAAGGGATAAACTGGGAGTTCGAGATTTGCAGTTACTGACTGGTATATATAAAATAGATAAACAAGTTTATACTGTGTAGCACAGGGAACTATATTGGATATCTTGCAGTAGCTCATGGTGAAAAAGAATATGAAAATGAATATATGTATATCCATGTATGACATTGTGCTGTATACCAGAAATTGATGCAACATTGTAAACTGATTATACCTCAATAAAAAAAATTTTTTTAAATCATGATGAAATGATTTGAAATGTGGATTTTTTGGTTATTATTGTTAATGAAGATCCTTATCTAATCCTTATCTGCATTGTGCCTCAAGGTTTGCTCATGATTAGGGAGACATCAAAAAACTTAAGTATCCAAAACATAAGGACAGCCTTTTGTGGTTTTTTCAGAAGTTTTCAAAGTCAAGAGTTGCTCAATCTGACATTTAATGACATGCCACTAAACTTAATAACAAATGCTTAGAAGTTTACTGATTAATAAAAGAGCCTTTGGAAAGCTGTTTCCCTTCCAGGGTAGAACTAAAATAATCCATGAAGCAATAAGACACAAATGAATATGTAGTCCTTCTTCAGTAGTGTTGGAAGAAGATACATAGAAAACATTTCTGAAGACTTAGAGAAACAGGTATTAGAACAAATTATGCATGTAGCAATAGAATTTATACAGTGTTAGAACTGAGTAGATCTATCAACATTTCTACCATGTCCCAAATTTTATTTGCTAGATTGCATTTCAAAAAGAAAATTCCTGATTGATCACAAGTTGATGCCTCAAAAGGAGGAGTATGCTGAAGAAGATAGGTAAGTTCTCAGCAGTAAGAGAATCCTTGCTGGTTTTCTTTTAAAAACGTTTTAGGAGACATGTGTGTTATACTGCTTTGCCTGGAGTGAAAACATTTTTGAAAGATTCTAGTGTAATGTTTTCCTATGTGAAATTTCTTGACTGCATCACTGATAGGCAAGTTTTTCATCAAAGAAATTGAAGCCAGGAGTGCATCGACACTGATGTTTTTAATTTCATAAGAACATAATTTTTTAAAATGCCATCAAATATTTATGACTTTGTAATGAGGGAGGACTAACAGTGATAATATTTGCTACCACAGAGAAGTTCATATTATTTCACTGAAAAGTGCTTGAAGGAGCTGCTGAAATTAAAGACAAATTAAGCATTTCATTTACAAAAAAGGTAAGTGCTGAAAATGTGTTGCCCTTTTAACTGATGACAAAAAGCTATCAACAGAGTGCTACTTAGCATATTTTAAAAACAAGCACACTTATCCTTTGTGTAACATTAAGTCAAGGGAACATTTTTATAGTGAATGAGAAAGTAAACAATTCGGGGAAAATTAATATTATGAAGACTATTTGGAAAACAGATGATTGGAAATATTTCCATTAATATCTGATATTATGGCTGAAAAATGACAGAAGTGTGTCATCTATAAGAATGCTTTTAGTTGCAAACTTTAAAACTCTTCAGATAGAATTTTCTACCCTATTTAACATCTTCCAAATGAAGAGTTTGAATCCTTTTAACTTTTTTTTTTTTTAACCCAATGGCTACATCAAGGTGAACTGAATTACCTGCCTGAATTTCAACAAAAAATTTGGCATAATTGGTGTCTGGGGATGAAAAATGAGTATTGTATTTTAATAACTAAGGACAATGATATACTTAGCCCATTTGTATCAATACATTTTTTAAGTTTCTTATTCATGATAGCTGTTAAACTTGGGTGTTGAATCAACTGAACTGAGAACCCAAGCCCTCAAAACAGTATGTCACTAAATGTCATGCCAAGATTAAAATAAGCTGATCTCACAAACTAGGAACAAAAAGAAATTTATATTATTAATAAATACAATAAAATATTGCATTGGTTTTAAAATACGTATTTCATTGCTCTCTAACATTTCCTTTTCCTTTTTATTTTTTTGCTTATGGTTATGAGTGTACATAAAAATATCAGTACAATGATACAAGTATGCTATTTATTTTTTAAAAGTATGTAAATTTATACACAAATTTACTCTCCCTCATTTAGTAGAGGTATGAGTTCAGACATTTTCTACCAATCAAGATATGTGATCCAAAACAGTTTGGAAATCATTGAACTGGTAAAAAGGACAGAGATGGCTTTCTAGAGAAGGTTAGTCTGATAGAGTAACATGATATAATTGGGAAGGAAAAAAAGCAATATAAACAATTTTTAATACTATAAAACAGAAAAAACTGGGAATAATTTAGTGTAGAGATCAACAATTTCACACATTTCAAAACTCTCTTTATATTTTATATTACTCATTTCAGTTAACGTTTGTTGGATATCTATTGTACTCTGCTTGGTCCTGGCAATGAAAAGATGAATGACGTGGCCTCCAGTCCAGAGCCGTCCTCTGTCTAATGGGGAAAACAGAGTGTGACCATATGAAGCAGTGGAATCATGTGACTAGGTAGGTAATTTCCATAACATATTGTAAGCAGAATACAAGGGGTTCTATGAATCATGTAAGACAGTACCTAGTGATGTCTGATGGGATAGGGTTAGAGAAGGCTTCCTGGTGGAGGTGGAGCCTGAACTAAGCTTTCTTGAGACCATATTAGGGAACAGTATAATTAATTCATAAAAAGGAATTTGAATAAATTGGAAAGTATTCATCTTGTTTAATGAAGCAGAAAAATCTGTAAGACAATCTGTCTTCAACATACAAACAGCCACTAGGCACATGAAAAAATGCTCAATGTCACTAATTATCAGAGAAATCCAAATCAAAACTACAATGAGATATTAACTCATACCAGTCAGAATGGCCATCACTCAAAAGTCCACAAACTATAAATGCTGGAGATGATGTGAGGAAAAGGGAACCCTCCTACACTGTTGGTGGGAATGTAGTTTGGTGCAACCATTATGGAAAATAGTATGGAGATTCCTCAAAAAGCTAAAAATAGACTTACTATTTGACCCAGCAGTCCCACTCCTGGGTGTATCTGGAGGGAACTCCAATGTGAAAAGATACATGTGACCCAATGTTCATAGCAGTATTATTTACAATAGCCAAGGCATAGAAACAACCTAAATGTGCATCTACAGATGACTGGATAAAGAAGTTGAGGTACATACACACACACACACACACACACACACACACACACACACACACACACAGGAATACTACTCAGCCATGAAAAAGAGTAAAACAATGCCATTAGCAGCAACATGAATGGAACTGGTGGTCGTCATTTTAAGTAGAAGTAAGCCAGAAAGAGAAGGAAAAGTACCACATGATTTCACTCATATGTGGATTATAAAAAAAAAGACAAGAAAAGAAAAAGAAACTAATGAGCTTGTTCAGAAACAGACTCACAGACATAATAAACAAACTTACGGTTACCAGGGGGAAAGGAGGTGAGAAGGGATAAATTGGGAGTTCCAGATGTACAAATACTAACTACTATTTATAAAATAGTTTAAAATTTTTTTCTTCTGTATAGCACAGGGAGCTATTCAATATCTTGTAGTAATCTATAATGAAAAAGAATATAAAAACAATTATACGTATGTATGACTAAAACATTATACAGTACACCAGAAATTGACACATTGTAACTGACTATACTTCAATTAAAAAAAAAAGATTTGTCTTCATAAAACATTTTAGAAGTTTCAATTGCTGTAGGTATAAATTTCACTTATCTGGAACATTCCTCATTGTACACTTATGCCAGATCAATAACATACTTTCCTTTACTCTCTCTCATTCAGGCAATACTCCTTGACCACCAACTCTGTTTCAGGCACCGAGATGGATGCCAGGAGTATACAGTCAAACCAGATGCTGTTTCTGCCCTCAGGGGACTTAAAGTCACATTGAAGACACAGTGTCGTAAAGCAGCGCATCCAAGTGTGAGAACTGCTGTGACCAAGGTTGAAACAAGGTGCATGTTGCAGTGTTGATCAAAGAAGAGACTGATTATCTTTGCCTGAAAGAGGAAAGTGGACCATCTTAGAAAAGGCTTCCTAGAAGAAATGGTGATAGATCTAGTTCTTAAAGAATCAGTAAGGCTTTGCCAAGAAGATGGTAGAAGGAAAAACATTCTAGAGAGAAGTATTTTCTAGCCGCTCATAAACTATTTTTTCTTCACGTTCTTATTTGCCACTGCTTCACAAGTTCTTGCTTAGCTAGACAAATTCTATTAGATCAAGATTTACAAAATGTCTCTCTTCACCATATCTACAGTCTGATTTGGCTTTAGAAAGGGCACAGATTTAGAACTACATTGTACACCAACACTGGGCAATTCAAACGTTCATACAAGTTGGAGGCACCAGATTCTTTATTTCTGTGTCCTAGAAAGTGTGGCCTCATAGGTAGTTGTGAGTGGTGACTTGAGTTTATCGCTTCGCTGGTCCTGTATGCTTATCATTGCCTTTCACCCTGCCCTTCATCTAAGTAGATCTTTCCCCTGACCATACCCATGGCGACCAAGCTTACAGACAGAATATTAAGATCCTCAGCCCTAGGGGCTTGTCACAACTGACTAGACATAATCCAGATCACAACAACCCATAGCTCAGTTGAGCCCATCAGACTCTTTTTCTGAGATTCTGATGATAAGTTGCTATGCTTTGAGCACTTGGTAGTAAAGGTCTTGGGATAAGAGATCTAAACTTAGCTCTGCTAGTTGGCAGAGATAAACTACCCATCAGTACCAAAATGCCAGTGGTCTAAGACGGATACCTATGGCCAGGTAGAGGCAGCAAAGGTGGCATGGGAATTCCTACCCAGGACTCACTCGGCCAGGGGCCAGATTGCTCTACCAAAAAGTAGGAGATGCCTTGAATAGTTATGTGCATTCCCACTACAAAGTCATTCACCTGGGGGGCTGAGAAAGATTTTCCAGTGGACCAGGTGGAGAGGGAGTTTATTTGAAGTCGTCGTGGGAATTTCACACAGTCCAACTGCGGCTAGCACCACTAGGCTTCCTAACTGCTGGGAGGAAACCTTCAGACAAGCTACTCTGTCTCCTTTTTCCTTCCGGTAGCACCATTTCTCTTTGCTGCATTTTTATTTTCTTTTTTTCTGATTTTTTGGGGTAATTAGGTTTGCTTTAAATTTTTTTGTTTTTCAATAATGGAAGTATTGGGGATTGAACCCAGGACCTTGTGCATGCTAGGCAAGTACTCTACCGCTGAGCTATAACTGCTTCTCTCTCTCTTTATCTTTATTCTCCTTAATGCAGCCAGTCTCCTTTCATGAGGCTCTTAGTTTCTGTTTCTGAGTAACTTCAGTTGTTTTTTTTATTGTATTATTTAATTATTTCATTGTGGTGGGGGGAGGTAATCAGGTTTATTTATTTTTAGAGGAGGTGCTGGGGATTGAACCCAGGGCCTCATGCATGCTAAGCATGCGCTCTGCCACAGAGCTATACCCTCCCCACCGAGTAAGATCAGTTTAACATGAGCCCCTCCCTTGCTCCAGAGCCATTTTGGCATGGATCTGATATTCCAGCTCCAGTAGCCACTGCTGCTTACTGAGTCAAACTCTTCTGTCGCTTAGTTTGAACACCTGTGTCCAAGGGTATACCCCTCAGATAGTTGACATGTTCGGTACCGATGGGTAGAGTTTTTCTCTGCCAGCTAGCAGTCTGAGAGTTTTCATATCTTACTCAGGACCCTTTACTACCAAGTGGTCAAAGCATAACATCTTAACCTCAGCTGGCAGGATAGTCTAGATAGTGTAAGATTTAAAAGGCGTGGCTGGAGTGTTTGCAAGAATAGGCAAGTTGGCGAAAGTCCTGCTGCTGGCACAGGGAAAACAAAGGCCAGGTTCTGCCAAGGTGTCGTCATTGTGGGGCATGTCGGCAGCATGTTCCATCCAAGCTGCAACTAGTGTTGTATCCTCTCGAGAGGATTAGGCAAGCTTGTTCTGGTGGAGAGAAAGCAAGCAGGGCAGTCCAGGTGCGGTGGTCGAGAAAGGGCGCGAGGCGCGAGGTTAAATAGAATCTGATACCGACGACATTCAAGAAAAAAGAAAGAGGCCGTCAGCCAGGGCATGCTTGGAGTGGGTGGATATTTCAGTCGACAGCATTTGCTGAAAGAGGCCTGTGGTTTCAGAGCTGCTCAGAGCCACTGAACAGCATTCCTGCCTCTGGACTGTAGAGCCTTCTGTAGCCAAAGGGAGTCTAGGACCAGTCCGGGGGCTTCAGGGCCATTGCCCAAGAGGGATGAGTGTGCCGTCTTCTGCACAGACTTGGATTTTGATAAGTCCATGATCTCCACGGGGGCTCTGATGGGTCACACCCCAGTGGTGCCATGCCAGCCTGGCACCTCGGAGAATATTTCATTCTACTGAATATCAAGGTCACGCTCTATCACATAACCTTCGTTTCGTTTCTTTATAGTACTTACCGCCATCTGGAAATCTTATTTGATTACTTGCTTACCTTCTATCTCCCCGCAGTAAGATGTAAATTCCTTTAGAACAGAAACATTAATCTTTTCTTTTTCCATTGTTGTGTTCTTAACACCTAGAACAATGTTTGGCTGTTAGTAGGTTCTCAGCCAATATTTATTGAATAAATAAATAAGTCCATGAACTTGATGACATGGTCAAGGGCCAAGGGCCTGGACAACATTCCAAGTCCTGGTGAGTCCCCTGACAGACCTTGACTGAAATGAAATGTCTGCATTTTTAAATATACTTAGAAAACCTGACTGGGTGTTAACAACTGAACTGAGCTCCCGCGGCCCATCCACACCCAAATTCTGTTGTCAACTGATTTAGCAAATTTTCTAAGAGGAAAAAAAATGTGACCATGCTCTTCTGGTAAGAAGAATATGTATCTACTTGTTGCCATTAAACAAGCCTTGAGCCACAGATGTTTTCTCCTTTTCAGCCTGCTTCTGAGATGACTCTCCAGCCTCCTCCCCTAGTCAGCCCCCAACTTTGCCTCTTTCTTCCCCATAAACAAACGTCTCAGTTCTCACACGTAATCAAACCTCTCAGGGGAGTGTCAATGAGGTATTTTCAGGAAACAACTGAAATTTCTCCATGTTCTTTGCTTTCTGAACAGCAGCCACGTGGCTCAGTAAGTGTACAGCACGTGTTTACTTTAACAAAGAGCCTCCCGCTGAGTCAGCCTCCCTTCCTCCCGACTTCCTTTTCCATTCTTAAAAGATTGTTTGAATGAGTCCAAACTTGGCCCGGCTCTTCTCGACATGTAGTGGGGCAACAGTTATTAGCGCAAACACTGTCACTCTGGAAATATGCATTTCTTTAGAGAGTGTAATCAAAATGAAAACAGCATTCTATTAACAAAAGCAAGCCTGGAGTTTCTAAGAGGATATGGTGACTTTACACACAATCTCTTTCTTTCAAAGCCACAAGTTAGAGTGAATTTTATTAAGGGGTGGAATGAAATAATCAGTGCTAAAATTCCAGTAATGAAATTTTCATTAGCGGCTAAGTCGATCAACAGATATTTACTGAACACCTTTTACATAAAATGATTGGAGTTGGGTAATCAAGGAACATACACGTGTTCCAGACTGGGAAGCTCTATTTGGGAAGATGGGCTGTTACCTCACAGGCGTCCCAAACTTAACACGATCAGAACTGAACTGCTCACGTCCCTACTAGGGCCTTTCTTAGTGTTCCTTATTTTAGTAAGTGGTTCACAATCTAGTGGAAGAAATAGATAAAAGTCAACATGAAACAGTACTGGTGCATTAATGGGGTTAGTTAGGTCCGAGGTATTGTGTATGTTTGAGGAGGGGCATTTAATGCAGCTAAGCGCAATGGGACATTGAAATCAATATTCTTCATTACCAGAGAAGAATTTCTTGCTATCATTTAAAAAGAGATTCAAGCATATATGCTGGGTAACTCTTTTCAAATGCATTTTTTCCTTCTCTTCAGATGCTGTCTGTCTTATGGGCTGATAGAGTTATACCCTCAATGACGTGGGTCATTCTTTTTGATGTTTCTGCCTGGGGACTGAGTGCCTTTCTGACTCATGTATTTTCCTTACAAAACAGAATTGAACTGCTATCCAAAAGGGCCAGCTGCTTTGAATTTTTCACAAAGATTAAAAAGTTCCCTCTTCTTCAGCTCTGGCGATGTCAGTAATGACTATTGTGGTGACCGTTTTGAGGCTCATATCAGTTTAATTGCTTTGATAAACTAACTTCACTTTGCAGTCCCCTTCAAACTGAATAATTAATGATAGGACTGTTAAAACTGAGGACCCAGTTTTAGAATTTAATGGGCTTTATAATTTGTCCTCTGTTTGAAAAGACTTTAGCTCTGTAATATTGGAAGAATATATTCAGAATTTCAATATGGAGAATTATTTACAAGCCAACTAATTGTAAAACATATAATGATAATGTAGTCCAGGTCTAATTTTCCAGTGTATTGGTGTGTATCATATATAAATCCTATTCGATATGAGGTCTCTGTAGTTCAGGGCAAAATATTTTCCCATCAGACAGATGAGAAGCTTCCTAAAGCAGTTAGGCAAAAATGATTACTAGTCTCTTGACAAAATTAGTTTTTATTTTTATGGATCTATTCATGCATACAGATGAAATTTAAAAAAAAATCCTTAATGAATTGCTAACGAAATACTATCGTGCAGTACTCAGTACTCAGTAGTACTCAGTAGTACTGGGCTTGCGACAAGCAAGATCTCCTGCCCCCGAAGTGTCAACCCATCCCCTCCCATTTTCAGTATTTTATCTTTATTCTTATGAAACTGAAAAGCTTTTTGGTCTTCAAAGCCTCGATACATAGGAAGATTTTGACAGGCAAAAAATAGGATTAAATGGGTTCCTAATTATAGAAATATAAATGTGCAAAAATTTAGAGGCATGAAGTGGCATGTTTGGGAAAAATGATTTTATCAGATAATACCTTAAAAGTAATTCAATGACTGGTATTTATTATATGCTTATTATATACCAGGCGTCCTGGGAATTACTGCATGTAGATGACCACGTTTAATCTTCACAGAAATCCACTTCTAAAGAGGGCTACCTTTCAAAGTGAAGAAAATTAATCCTAGAAATGTGGAGGTCAACAAAAGAGTCAACAAACCCTTTGGACTTTGCCTTCAAAATATTTCCAGAATTGGACCCCTTTTACCACATTCATCCCTGTTGTCTAAACCATCGTCATTTCTGACTGGACCATCACAGTAACCTTCAAACTGGTCTCCCTGTTTCTATTTTTTGCTCTCCTACAATGCTTCACATTGCATTCAGAAAAATAATTTTAAAATTGATGTAAAACCAGGTCACTTCCCTGCTCAAAACTCTCCAAAGATTTTCCACCCAAAATAAAATCTAAACTCTTTACCATAGCCTACAAGGCACTACGTGGTTCCAGGCTTTAGAGATGCCCACGTATTACAAAAACACACAAAAATAGATTTATTTGAGGACACGGGTAACTTTGTCACGCAGGAGCCATTTCTCGGTGCATTTCTGGCACAGAACAGCCCCATTCCAAACAACCACTTTTATGACTAACACTGTTCAGGCTGCAGGGAAATTGTTTGCCCATGTCTTTAAAATGCTGTAAATATTTGTGGATTGTGCTGTTACCAACGTCTGAGGGTGACATGACTTCCAAAGGCAGTGGAAGACCTTAGAGAAAAGGCAAATTAATTAACTTCTCAAATCCTTTCAGATAGCATGAATACCGAAAATTCTTGTATAATGAAGTACTATTTGCCAGTAGCACCTTGCATCTTTTTCTGTTCTGATTCATGGTTCAGAAAAATTGTTGCGGAGCAATCATTGCAGGTGGTACAATGTTAAACAACTTATATTTACTCTCAAATTTGTATGTAAGTAGATCTAACATAACATGTGAAGATTTATACCAGTTCTTTACATTGGCAATTAGGCATAAAATGTAAAGTTGCAAATAATTTTCTTTCTTTGATAAAAAGTTGGTAGGATTTAATTAAAATTTTGAAAAATACATTTCAAATGTTGACTTTATTTAGACAATATTAATTAAACTTTTTTGCGGTCCATTAATCACAAGTTGAATTTTGCCCTTTAATTTTAATAGATAATTCTAAACATTATAGAAAAAATAAAGCACTTTTGAAAACATGAACAAAAGTTTTAATTTTTATATTGGTTATATTTGGGGATAAAATAGATATTCAAATTATGAACACACTGAATACAATTTCATATAAATGTGTATACATATATATATATATACATGTATTATTCTTTCGATCCTTCAGAAGGACAAGCTAAAAACATCATGGAAATTTAAAAATACAAAATAGAGCCCTCCAAATAACAAAAAAAAAGCCTGGAAAGAAAAATGAAATAGAAAATCTCCAAAAAAACAGACCGCTTAAAATTTTAAAGACTGGAAACAATGAGAGTCAAGCACAACTCACATAAAATTCATGAGAACACATTATCATACTCTTTATTTAATGAGGAATTAATTAGTGATCAAAACAGTAAAAACAAGCAGGAAAAGTATTCTCTTCAAATTCACAGCGTAATGCATGTTGTGATTTCTGTGCAATTTCGAATTCTTTGCCAAATGAAGATTTAAGAACCAATTAAAACAGAAACAACACAGGTGAGCCTCCTTTGTACTCTTGTTGTGAGTTCATAAATGTTCATAAAAATGGCTTCATGAATGTTAGTTAGATATTTCTTATTTTTCTTCATAGAACTTTCCATGGAATGGCATATTAGATGTCTGTTTGTTCTAGGTCTCCTGATAGATTTTAAGTTCAATAAGAGCAAAACTTTGCTTTCTTCATATTGCTGTCTCTTTACATGAGTAAGACAATGCCTGACCCAAATTTCTGTGGGTTCCAGAAATTTTTGTGAGTATGGAGTCTAAGACATTAACCATCTTGACTACCAAATATACTACATTCCACAGAGAGGTCTGTGCAAGCCTCTGGGAAACAGCTGGGGGAAAGGAAAACAAAGTTCAAATCACAATATTAGCTGATCTTACAGCAAACATTTAAGCTTACCCTTCTAATGTTACCAATGAGACTGGCTAAAGTCTTACCATTAACCTAGCACTACGTGCAAAGCATTGTCTTGGGTGGTGTGGAGTCAGGGAGAAATAAGACATGATCCACTTTATTGTAAATTGTATCAGTGTCAAAATACTTGCCGCCCCGCCTTACTGGGTCTATCCTGACAGGAAGAACCATAGGATGACTTTTAATGGTTCTGTTCAGAATTGATGTGAGTCACTGCTATGTACATTTCATTGGCCAAAGCAGATCACCTGAGCAAGTGTGAGGTCAGTGGGTTGGGAAACACACTCCTCCTGTTAAGATAGACACCCATCCTCCACCACAAATTGGTCTGTTGCAAATCTAAAAAAACAAATACACAAACAAATTGGTCTGTTGCAGACAAGGGCAGCTCCTTCAACCTGTATCCTGGAATGAAGATGACCTTAGGCAGGGTTGAAGCTGAACCACAAAGAACGTGTACAGTGAACAAGAAAGAAGCAGTTGCTGTAAAGCTGGTAGTGTGCTGGAGTTGGCTTGCACTGGCTTGTTGGAAATAACTGGACTCATCTCTTCCCAATTCTGCACTGGGTGATGCACATTAGTAGCTTAACATTGCCCAAGGTGGGAGTATTTACATTATGAAAATCAACAAATACTGCAAGTCAAGACTTTGATTTCTGGAAGAGCTAGTTGTTAAATATTTATCAGTATTCCAATGTTTAAAGTCACTAGGAGTTGAGGTTGTTCATTACCACAACACAACTTAAGCTTAAGCTGTCTGTTCTCAAACAGTTCATGACCTGTGGGAGCTATTAATAGGACAAAACAGAATAGGATTTTACAGGTGACCCTTGAACAACATGAGTTTAAACCATGTAGGTCCACTTACATGGGAGTATTTTTCAATAGTGAACACTTCAGTACTACATTGTCCGTGGTTTGTTGAACCCACAGGTGCAGAGGGCTGACTATAAGTCATACATGGATTAACCCTGAAGTTGTTCAGGGGTCAACTGTAGCATGTGCTACATTAAAGCGAGAACAAGATTTTTATTATTATTTATATTGAGGTATAGTCAGTTTACAATGTTGTATCAATTTCTGGTGTACAGCACCATGCTTCAGTCATACATGAATATACATATATTCATCTTCATATTCTTTTTCACTGTGAGCTACTACAAGACATCAAGTAGAGTTCCCTGTGTTATACAGTATAAACTTACTTATTTTAGATATACCAGTCAGTATCTGCAAATCTTGACCTCCCAGTCTATCCCTTCCTACCCACTCCTGCCAAGAACAGGATTTTATGTGTATCAGGAACTGTGAAGATGGAGATGTTATCCTATTTGCAAGCTCACAAGGTAACCTGTCAGTTTCATGGCTGCTGGCAGAGGACATGAGATTCCCAGATCAGAGACGAAGGACTTGACCACTCACAGCACAAACCTCAGCACAAGCTTCACCTTCATGTCTGTTCTCCTTGTTCCCAAAGTCACAGGGGAAGTGGAGCGGTCCAGGTAGATGCTGCACGTGCAATGAGTTCGTGTGACTGCTAAAGAAGCCTCAAGCTTAAGAAACCCGATTCTTTTTTGATGCATTGCAAGAGAACTTCCCCAACTTTTGTCCTGGAGGAAGACATTATCTTTATTATATTTGACAATAAACAAGCCTGTCTTCTCTAGAGGGAGGCACTGTCTCTATCCTTCAAGGCTGTTTGTTATACAAACGTTCTTGAAAAGACTTTGTCTAGAACAAAGGCTTTGCCCACTAGGGCAGAGATATGAGAGACTCCTAGAGATCTGTCTCCCCAGATGGATACTGTTCCTGAAGAGTACCTCACCTGGGCAGGAAGGTTTCCATGATGTCCCATTTTCCCATCTTCCTATGGTCTCTCTTTCAGAGTAACACATGGTAGCATATTTCTCTCCCCTTCTTTTCTTTGATTTTCTGTGTCCTCAGTTTTTGTTAGATCATTGAACTTAACTTATCATTGAACTTAATGACATGAAAATTGAGGGGTTAATAGTGGACAACACTTTTGTTGTTCCTCTGAGTGACAGTATAATAGGGAAGCAATTGCTCAGGCTCTGTAGCCAGTCCCACCTGCAGAACATTCCAGACTTTTCACTCACTAGCCACTTAACCTGGGGCAAGTCTAAGGAGGATAAGTATGAATAATGGAAGAATTCTTGCACAATATTAGCAGAGATGTTCTTTATCCTTGGTGTGTCCTGGGGTTAACCTCCTTGTCCTGGGCTTCCCACCATTAGAATCAATGTAGAGATGGAGGATTCAGTCTAGAATTAAAAAGTATTACTTATCTTTAAGTTTCCAAATGGAAAGTTAAAGTCTGTAATGGATAACCTGAGAGACTGAAGACTGGATGAGAGAAACTCTACTGTCCTAGTGGGAGACTTTGAACACCACAGGAAGGCATGGGGTTGGGTCCACCCTAATGTTACAGCACTACTGGCAAAAGATGAGACCAAGGGGGAGGTTGAAAATTTGCACTGACTCAGATTAAATTCTGACTTTGCCTCTTTTAAAGTCAGAAGTGTCTGAAATTACTTTGATTGGGCAAATTTATATTTTTCCTCAATTAGCGGATGTAGGGACATACGGACTAATTTGTATTCAATTCTAAAGAAATGAATGAAGCATTTTTGGAGCATCTGAGAGCTTTTTGACTGTTCATTTCAAATCTACTACCCACGTGGGGGATGGAGTTGGCACACTGCCACACAGAATGTATTCAATTAGCATGATTTATTGTTACTGATGGCATTACGCACATAAATTTCCAAAGCCTCGGGGACAGCTGAGAAGTGTTTGAAGTCTGTCTCAGGTGTACCTGCTTAGTACTTTTCTTCTCATGTATTGCTTCAGATCTCTCACTGCCTTATTTAGTGACTAATTCTCTCTAACTTGTTCATTGATAGATTTACCCTTCCCGGGAATGTTTTTCTGTCGCGTAAGACAACTAAACACGAAAGCCCTTCAAGACCCAGAAAGAATGCACATCTAATTACAGGGTGCCACGTCTGAGGCTAGCCTAGCCTTGGAGATATTTTGGGGCAGAGGAGAGGGCTTGATTTTCTCAAATTATACGTCAGAATTGTCTGCCTACTTGCTTTTTTTCCAAGCTGCACAGTTGAGTGTAGGAGCCTCAAAGTGCAAAATCCAAATAGAGGGTAAAAGGAGATTTATGTTTCTCCTGGCAGATTTCAAGGAGACGTATTTTGGCCAAGTTTCAAATTCCCTCTCCATTTCCCCACCCCTTCATAGGCCTGAAATTATACCGTTTGGTGTCAATCTTTTCCAACTGTGAATAGCAATCGACATGAAGATATTATTTGTGGTTTTTTTTTTTTTTTATCATTGATGTTTTTCTGCTTTGAGAGCTGTCTGATGAAATACAGTGATAACACAAACTGGCTCCTCGGGAACTCTCATAAACGATTCAGTCTACTTTGGTCCCCAGAATGCTTAGCCTTACTGCCACTGTTCCAAAAGACGGACACTGCTTAATTAATCTTCTTAAATATTCATTTTTGGACTAATATCTTTTAAAAAATAACTTACAACATCTCTTTGAAAATCAATCTTAGCTAACAACTTAATATTAGCTCATTTTTCCCCATTAATTATCCACTGTTCCCTATGTCTTTATGGGAAGATATATAAAAACATATATGGACTTTTATAAATAGCACTTTTTAAAAACTGTTTTTATTCTATTGGCCAGAAAACCTTAATTTCTGCTTAGCTTTGAGCCCAGTGATCAAGCTTCCACAGATACATTTTAATCTATATCTTCCTCTTTTTTCTATAGGAATTTTCATTAGAATTAACTTGAATGAGCTTTCCATTTTATTCCATTTTGTTTGGAAAAAAAAACTTAATATTTAAAATTACCATTGAATACCTCCCTTTTCAAAGTGTCTGGAAATAGACTCTCCATATTCTACATAAAGATAAATCTTTGTAAAAACCATCAGTGTGAAAGTTCTATACACCTTTTTTTTTTTTAAAGCATATCATGTATCTGCATATTCCTAGATATATACTGTGTAGCATATGGTAACAGGTATATTTTTAAAATTGCACAGAGTTTATACTTAAAAAGCACCTTTTTTGTTAAAAAGAAAATCAAGTGCCTTTGTTCACACGGCTGTTTCTTTAGAACATGCCGGATAGAGGGGGCTGCGGTTCAGCCAGCTGGGGCGTTTGTTTCTTTATCCGCAAGGCTGCATCTGCCCAGAGATGGTGTCTTTTTTTCCCTTTCTGGTAGAGACATCCCATTTTCATACCTTGATAAATGATAACCTGCCCCTCCCACTCATCCATTCTTTTTGTTCCCTTTCCCTTCTCTATTAAATCTATACCTCATTCTGAATAAAAGTTAGTGATAATAAAGTCTTTTTCTCTCCTGACACCTATTTTAGGTCTTGATTTCAAGTTAAGAGGTCAACTTCATTTGCTCTGTTG
The DNA here is from genome assembly GCF_036321535.1 of Camelus dromedarius. Lineage (NCBI taxonomy): Eukaryota > Metazoa > Chordata > Mammalia > Artiodactyla > Camelidae > Camelus > Camelus dromedarius. Next base: position 21,669,063 of record NC_087465.1, on the reverse strand, counting down.
GCTTTTTAAATTTCTAATACCATCATCTTAAAACGTAATTTATTTCGTTCTCTGTGAACATTTCCTGGTATTCTTAAATGCAGAGGACAGCATTTCTATGTTTTTATACAATTGCAAATAGGGTATATACTTAGAGCTATTTTATTTGTATTAACTTTAATCCCCAAATTATTCTATATGATGCAGGTGGCATAGTTACTCACGTTAACACAAAATCCGTTTCAGATTCAGACATGGAAACTATTTAAATAACAAACAAGCAGAGTTGTAGAATGAAAGCACCTCAAAGATAGGAGGAGGCTGACATGTGTATAGCGTGCCTAACTTGTATGGCCCCAGTGATGGAGAATTCGCTACCTTCAGAAAATTGTGAAAGCCTGTCAATTTCACAAATTGGTGATAAATTGGTGAGGTCTAATAACTCTCTTATTTAGGTAGTTGAAGGCAACTATTTTCACGCTTTAGTCCACGTTTCTCTAGGCTAATCATCCTCAGTTTCTCTGTAGAATGTCTGGTTTTGATCTGATTTATCAACCTGGTCCCTTTTCTTTACTTTATAGACTTTCTAAATATGTCATTCCCAAGAATGAATGCAACCCCTCCAGAGAAAGCCTGACAAAAGAGGCGCAGGGCAGGACTGTGTCTTTGCTGATTCCAGATGTTAAGTATTTTGACTCTTAGACCACACACAGGTTCATGGATTTTGTAAATGTCATACCAAAACTAGAGCCTGATTATTTCACTTACCGAAGATGGTAAATGAGTCCTCCAAAGGAACATATTCTTCCAGAAGAAGATAAGAAATTACATAACCATGACAGAAAGGAGAAATGGAAAATTCACCTTCAAGGGAAGTAAAATAAATTTTCAACATGACTTGTTTCCTGCATTTTAAAATAAGATCTACTAGAAGACACCTTCAGTCAATTTATTGTCTTCAAATTCCTTCTGTACAGGTACGAAACATTCATGCAAACTCTGGGAGCCATGATTATACTGAGTGGTGTGAGGTGTGAGCAAAGATTTTTAAACCTGTATCCCTTTGAGGATCTAAGGGAAGAAATTTAATTCCAACCCAGGGCTGAAAACATTTTCAGAAATACCCATTTTGTTGTGTAGATTATTCCACTGATGTGTGTACCACACTTTGAGGATAAAATGTAACAGACCCCTAGACTCCAGGATAAAAGGCTAAGCAGATCTTTAATGACTGGTTTGTCAACATGTAATCCAAGAAGGAGGTGGTGTCTTGTCTTTCGCTGACTGAGATTAAATTCTGAATTTGCTTTCTTTAAAATCAGAAGTATCTGGAATTGAACACAGTCACATGCAGAGTCTTCCAGTCTTACATCGTGAACCCATCCTAGCCTGCCCGATTCGCCAAGCCTTTTGATCCCTTCCTCCACTAACTTGACCTGGTAAACCTGCTATCTTTGTTTAATGTGGGCCATCATTTTTTTAAAATTACTTTTATTTATTTATTTTTAATTTACTTTTATTTTGGGGGAGGATTAGGTTTTTTATTTAGTCACTTAGTTATTTATTTTTTTAATGGAGGTACTGGGGATTGAACCCAGAGCCCCATGCATGCTAAGCACGTGCTCTTCCACTGAGCTGTACCCTCCCTGGCCATCATTTTTTTTTTTTTTTTCAGCTTCCAAGAACTACACCATTGGAGTAGCACATTGGAGCCCTCACCCAGGGCCCTGACCAAGATGTTAAGTGTTGCATTATGGGAGAGCATCCCCATGTTGACAAACACCCGTATCCAGTTTTATATTCCATCTGTCTTGATCCAACACTCTCCAGACACGCTCACTACCCCAGTTCCTGCTGGGACACATTAGCCAGGTCCTCTGGCAACTTCTCCACGTACTCTCTTTCCTCCTTTGGCAGGCCCAGCTCTTCTCCAGTTGATTATGCAGATATTTGACTTCAACTGTGTGTCTGTAGACAGGCAAGTGAAAGCAGACCTTGAGGAAGGCAGTATGGTCTTGTAAGGCTTCTGCCTTGTGTGAAGACTCCACATAGGCTTCAAGCAAGGAAGTGAAGGTGGATCAACCCTCCAGTAAGAGAAAGTAGGTTAACTCTGCAGGCCAAAGGGTCCAGGGGAATTCAGAGGTTCAGGGTTCTGAAGTGCATCTACCTGGATACCCTCATTCCAGATCTCAGTTCAAGTCCTTCCCTATCAGAACCCTGGCTTTGCCATAGGAGGTTTGCCAGAATGAGCATTTAGCCTTCTCTGTGGTTCTGCCACTTTGCAATCAAACCTGTACCCAATCTTCAGTGTTTCAACTACAAGTCATGAGGTTCTCTTTCAACACAGCCAAGGAAGTCCTCTGATTTTCATATTTTGCTTCAAGTTGTTGATTAATCAATCAGAGTCTGTTATTTCTGCTCTTCAGTGAACCAGGAACACTTAGCATCTCATTCCAATGGCTGTGTCTGCTCTTTCTCTAATACGTCTCAAATGCCCAAAACATAGCACCAGCGTTTATATGCCCTTACACATCTTTACAGTTTGCCGGAGATGAAAGTCTTCACAATGGCACGGCGACAGCCAGCCAGTGACTCTGACTACTTCACACATTACCCATCATGGGTCTTCATGGCCATTCAGCTGGCAAGTGGTCCAACGCCAGAATCTGCTCCTTAGGACCACATCCTAGGACATAAACAGAGCCTGAGACCGGGGATCTTATTGAAATGATTAATTACAGGAACATGCTCAGGATAAGGGGAAGGAAGGAAGGAAGCAGGATACAGCAGGGGATTAAAAGCTCAGCAAAATTGTGGTCTCAACTAGAAGCTAACTTTAGTCTCTCCTGGGGAGCTCTAGAGCAGAAATTGTATCAGAGTTAAGGTCTTCGTTATTCATTTCTTTCTAAGCAAAGTAGTTCTCGTTTGGCTGAGGGCTAGACTCTGGAGAAGGAGACCATGAGCCAGTATCAGCCAGTAACAAGAGTTAAAAGTTATTGGTAACAATATTTACATGTGCTTGGAAGATGTGATACTGCTGAAATCAATAATTGAGAGGAAATGCCTCTCTCTGGTTTTCTACGCACTGCGGTTTTTTTGGAAAGTCATCATGTTTGAGAACGTCTTCCGCTTCTCCAGCTACTGTTTTTTGTTCTCTTTTTCCACTCTGTATGACTGTTATGAATAACTCTGCAGAAACTGAGCAAACCTCATGTGTTATTTTATAAACATTTATGGCATTGTTTTTTTTGCACATTGGCCATTTTCACCAAAACTGTTATCAACCCATACCAACACTTTCATTCTGGAAGAACTCCATGAGCTTTTTTTTTTTTTTCCCCCATCTCTGATAGTTGAGCTTATTTTATTTATTTATTTGTTTATTTATTTTTATTTTTAATTATCTTTATTTTAAATTTTTTTTGTATATATATTTTTATTGAAGTATAGTCAGTTTATGGTGTTGTGTCAAATTCTGGTATACAGCATAAAGCTTCAGTCACATGTGAACATACATATATTCCTTTTCACATTCTTTTTTGCCATAAGTTACTACAAGATATTGAATATAGTTCCCTGTGCTATATAGTATGAACTTATTGTTTATCTATTATATATATATATTTGTTAGTATGATAGTTGAGTTTAAATCTCAGACTTGAGCTACAATTATTGAACAATAATCAGCCTTTTCTGGCCTTTCCTTACTGTCAATTTTTTACTTGCTAATAACATTTTCATCTGTTACTTTTCTGAAGGCTTTTTTTAGAATATATTTTTTATTGAAGTATAGTCAGTTTACAATGTTGCGTCAATTTCTCCATGACGTTTTGTTAGTAACATTAAATAAAGGAGAAAGGAAATCCTGACGGCTCTCCTGGAGTATTCTCACTTTGTAACAATCCAATCCCAGTTGAAAAGGGAGAGATACCAGTTGTGGTGGTTGGCAAACATATCTAGTTAATGGATGTTAACAAGACTTACTGTGGTAACCATTTCACATTGTATACAAATATCAAATCATTATGTTATACATCTAAAACTAATGTAACATTATATTAATATAATATAATGTTATATATCAGTTATACTTCAATTAAAAAAAAACAAGGAAGGTCTGACATCTGTGACAACACGGATGAAACTGAAGGGCACGATGCTAAGTGCAATAAGTCAGAAAAAAGTACTGTGTGATATCGCTTATATGTGGAACCTAAAAAAGAGCTGAACTTATAAAAACAAAGAGAAGAATGGTGGTTGCAGGGACTTAAGAGGTGGAAAAAATGGGAAGAGATTGGTAACAGGGTGCAAACTTTTAGTTTCAAGTGGAATAAGATCTAAGGACTAGTGACTCACATGGTGAGTATAGTTGATAACACTGACTGTATAACTGAAATTTGTTAAGAGAGAACTCAAGTGTTCTCATTTTCAAAAGGTGAAAAAATTATTATGGATAGTCATAGAAATATTTGCTTCTATTTGGAGAACATTTCTCAGGCTTCAGGGAGAAGGTGGCAACTTGAGCTGAGTCTTGAAAAATTGTCTTGAAGAGAGAGTTCATTTTAGCAAGAGTGAACAATAGCAGTCAGGCTACGGAGACAGAAAAGAAAAGGAGGTGTACTGAAACTGACATTTTACCCAAGGGGGCTGTAATCTAGGGAATCTGTAGTGCCATGAAAATGACAAAAATCATTGTGAAAGAGACAGAGGGAAGATGACACAAGGCGAGGCAATGCCAACTCTTAAGAGACAGGTGACAGAGGAAAATCTATTCAAAACGCTAGAAAATTATGTTCTGAGAGAACTAATCTAGTTCCAGTGAAGGAAGGGTTAGTCAAAAGAGTCCCATGCCTTGCAGAAGTCAGAGGGGTCAGAGTGGGAGGAGGACACTTGTGGACTGCTTTCATCTCTGAGAAGGAAGGAGAAGGAAGCCACGCAGCAGAAAGGAACAGCTATTTCTGTGGCATTTGTGATGAAAGAAAGGCAGGATAGAATGGTAATTTGAGGGGAGAGCAGGATGAAGAAAAAAACTTCTATAATAATCGTAAATCTTTCTGGCTGCCATTAGCCAACTTCCTCTTGTTCCGCTACTGGGTGGGGTAGAATAAAAGTCAACATCACTCTCCCTAAAGAAGGTTTTAGAAAAGTTAACAGGCAAGTTATCCTGCCGTCCTTCCCCGACCACTGCTAATTCATTAGAAGAGAATGTGACCCAGAGCTGCACTGGAAAAATGTCAGTGTTCACTGTGGGTCTGGGTGGGATTTTTTTGGTTTTTTTTGGAGAGGGGAGGTAATCAGGTTTGTTTGTTTATTTCTTTTTAATGGAGGTACTGGGGATTGAACACTCTACCACTGAGCTATACCCTCCCTACTATGGGTGGGATTTTTAATTTGAAATAGAATGTTTCTTATACAAGGATAATTGAAAGGCAGTTTGGATTAAGATTCACAAAAAGTATTTATTCTATTGTCCATTGGGTTCAAGCTCAGGATAGATGATAATAGTGTTTTAATATCCTTTATTAACGTCAGTTCTAAGCCTTATTTCTTCTTCCAAGTTTAGTTGGGTATGAGCACAGGTGGGTACAGAGACTCCAAACAGGTATCGCTCTTCCTACCAAGTCCTTGAACTATTAGTATTATTAATAGTAATAATGATTTACTAAATACCTATTATTTTCCAGGGATGTTAATTACATTATATCTAATCTTTAGAACCACTGCAAGGTAAATATTATCACTCTTATTTTAAAGGAAATTGAGGCTTACAGAGTTAGCTTAAATTGCCCTAGGTCACATTGCTTGTAAGAAAGAGACCAGAATTTCCTGTTCTCGCTGTCTATGTTAACCATACTTTTTAAACCAAAAATTGGGGCCCACAGCATGAAAACAGGATGTAATATTTGAAACTAGGTTTCAGTTTCATAAAATTTGCAACATTGTGAAAAGTCAGTGATACGTATCTGAAACATTACTGTTTATTTCCCTAGAACTGCAGAAATCAGAACTAATGAACAACATTTACTTTTTTTTCATGATCTTTTCTTCTTTCCTTTGTTGTTTAGGGAAACTGAAGTATCCCAGATGATTCCAAAACATATAATTAATGACAGTGCTCCTAATGACTGTGGTTTCTTCTCTGGTTACTTTTTCAGACCCTCTGGGAAGTCCTCTGTTTATGTTTGACTGCACATAAATGAGAGAAAAATGAACTGATCTCTCATTCATCAAATGCTTAAGTGCCACTGAATTATCGAGGAATGTTGTTTTCATTCTGTATGCGGAGAAAAGTTGTATTTATACAATTTGTATAATTACAGTTACATATAGATATGGAATTGTCTATCATAAAGAACCAAAACTATTTTTGTGTAGGAAAACTTTTACCTCTAAATATAACAATATATTTTTGATGATATAGAAATTCATTTCAAATACTGTAAATGAAACTGCATAGTAGAGATCTGACTGAAGTTTCTGATTTCTTTTTCAGTAACCTGTTTTCATCAGGCTTTCCCTAAGCAGCATATAAACAGTGCTACCTTCAACAAAACCTTTCAAAGGATTTGTGTTTCAGAGTTCTTAATTGGAAATAAAGAGTGCTTATTCTTATTTATTTGTTTAACTCTTCTTGTTGCCTTTTTTAAAAAGCTATTTAAATCACATCTATAACATAAAGCTTATAATTTTAACTATTTCTCATTGTACAGTTCTGTGCCAGTAAGTACATTCACATTGCTGTGCAACCATCACCACCGTCCATCTCTAGAACTTTTTCATCTTCCCCAAACTGAAACTCCATAACCTTTAGCACTAACTTTCCATTTCCCGCTTATCCTAACCCCTGGCAACCACCATTCTACCTTGCGTCTCTATGCATTTGACTACTCTGGGTACCTCATATAGGTGGAATCATGCAATATTTCTCCTTTTTGACTGATTTATTTCACTGTGCATGATGTCTTCAAGTTTCATCCATGTAGTAGCAAATTTTTCTTTTTTTTAAGACTGAATAATATTTTATTGCTTGTATATACTATATTTTGTTAATTCATTCACTTTGTCAGTGGACATGTGTTACTTCCATCTTTTGGCTATTGTGAATAAAGCTGCAATAAACATAGGTATACAAACAGTTTGAGTCCTTGCTCTTATATATATATACCCAGAAGTGTGATTTCTGGATTATATGATGATTCTATTTTTAATTTTTTGAGGACTCTTCATACCATTTTCATGGCGGCTACACAATTTTACATTTCTACCAGTAACACACTAGGGTTCTAATTTCTCCATATTTTTTAATTAACCCTTGTGACTACCTTTTCTTCTTCTTCTTCTTTTTTAATAACAATCATCCTCATGGGTGAGAAAGGGTGTTTGCTCTTGAAAGAATACGCACTGAAGACTAATAGAAACACTTGCCAAAACCCCAACAATTCCTAATACTCTTATGGGTATTTGTTGTAAAGTCAGCTGGAAAATAAACCCTTAAAATAATGAAAATTATGTAGAGCAGTATTTGAGAGTTGCTGTTAAGTACAGAAAATGGGGGGAAAAAACCCCAAGAATCTGCACCACAAAAATCTGAAAGGGAAGAATGTGTATTAAATAGGAGTAACATAACCAAGGAAGATGAGGAAGTGTGGAAAAGAATGAGAACTAGAGTGGAGGAAATTAGTAATTTCCTAAATAAAATACTAAACCTTATTTACTTATCTAATATAAACACTGAAAGCAAATTCCTTTTAGTACGTGACTGTTACATCTTTGGTGAATATTTAAGAGGCTTAGGAAGCCTATGGGAGACTAATAATTGTTTTTAGTTTTACCTCTGTACTTAAATTATGCCAAGAGTAAAAGATGTAGAATTTTAGTGATCTAGCCATACTAGGGACGCGTTAACTAAACAAAAGCAGGAACGATTTTTCTGGTAACAAACCTTAAAAGCATTGTGTATGAATAAGGATCGATTCACTTCTAAGAAGTATGAGTGTATTGTGAATGGATGTTAATATAATTTTCGTATTTTTGTTTGGGTGTGGAAACGCTATAAAGTAAATAGAATGTGACCTGATTAAAATGTGACCTGATTTACTTTTATTGAAAATATCTACTCTTAGATCAATTTTGGGTATAATTTTAAAAATTAAAAATTTTAAAAAGTTTTAAAAGTTTAGAATCAGTCTTTGATTCTACTTCTAGATGTTTGGAAATTCATAATTTTTGCTTATTTATTTATTTATTAATTCATAAACTTAACTGAGTGCCTACTGTATGCTAGACACTTTTTTAGGCATTGAGGATCTATATGTGAAAAAAATGAGATTAGAATATTTGTTTTCCTAGAACTTACATTTTAGCAGAGGGAGAGAGACAATAAATAGTAAATATAGCAAATAAATAATTACTTAGGTATTAGAAGATGGGTATTCTAAGGTATTAAGTGTTATTAAAAAAATCAGGATAAGGGGAATGGGGAAAAAGACCCAGCATGGGTTACGGTTTCAAGGGGCGGTCACAAGAGGCTTTATTGGGAGGGTGACATTTGAAAAAGGCTTCAAGCAGGTAAGGGGACAGGAAAAAGAGCCTTCCAGACACAGGGAAGAGCCATTGCAAAGTCCTTCAGGCAGGAATGTGTCTGGCATTTTGAGGAACAATGAGAAGGCAAATGTGACCAGAACAAAGAGTAAATAATGAGAACACACTAAGTATGAGAAAAAAATCAAAGATGCACAAAGGTTTACACACGTTGATGTGCAGTAACGGGTACTGTTGAATAAACTAGGGTATGAACGTGTATGGAACAGCAAACAGCTCATGTTTATAATGAATATTTAATGACCTAAAAATAGAATGCTTAAAGCTTAATGGTAACTGAGACATGTGCTATAATATAGAATGTATAATCATAGATATAGAATAGATTTATTTATGGATGTGTAGATACACCAAACTTAAGAGTAATCATCTATTGTTCATGTTATTATGGGCAATTTTTATTTATTTTCTAAATTTTCTAAATTATCCATATGTTATGTTCTTATTTTGGAAAAGATATTTCCAAGCTCAAAATTTTTTCTTAAATTAAAAAAAATGATAGTGATTGTTTTCAACCAACTATAAAAAATTACATTAAAAAACTGTGAAGTGGCATCTATTAGGTTGAATGAACTAGTCTGCAATAATTGGGATAATTATCTGGCAAGAATTCAGTCCCTGTGCCCTCACACTGTAAATGAAGTATACTTCAATCTCATGACATTGGGCTTTGCCTGTTGGCTTGCTTTGGCCAATGGAATGTTAGTAGTCATGATGCGAGCAGAAGCTCTAAGTGTGTTTATTTCTTAATTTGGATTGCTCCTGGAATTACAGTTACATGCCTTGAGGAGAGCATGCCTCAGCCAGAACAAACACACATAGAACAAACCTGAGCCTGACCTATAGTTTAGACTCAAGCCAGGAGCACAGCCATTCAGCTGAGCCTAGCGTAAATCAGGTGAACTATAGTTGACTTGCAGATCCTTGAGCCAAAGGATAAATGCTTGTTTTCAGAAGCCATTGAATTTGATTTGATTTGTTACGCAGCATTATTGCAGCAATAACTACTACATGTTTGATGTGTTTTTCTCGGTCAACCTGGAAAAACTCCCTCAGAGCTGTAATAAATAAACAAGATTGAAAAGAAGAGCTAGGAAGTCAGCATTCTTGTGGATTTTTATACCTGGCCCAGGTACTGAACTCTGGCCTGTTTGTTCACATATTGTTGCATTAGAGGAATTGAACATTGACCTAATTTGTAAGTAAATTCTGGTTGCAAGAGCAGGATAGGTTATGTTAGGATGAAATTGCATAGCATTATTGTGGTTGCCAAGAGCAACTTGGGTACCAATGCTCTCAGCATCTCAGTTCAGTACTTCTTTTATTCTCCCACAGGTGTTAATCCTGAGATCACTCCCCTTAACGTTCTGCATGTAAATCTATTACAAGTCTATTTCCCAGGGAACTGATTTAAGACAGCAAACAATGTTTGTAGTTTTATCTTGCATGTGTAACAAATAGTGAATAGATATATGTTTTCTAAGCACAGTTATGCACATTTGTAAATGTCCAGAAAAAGTCTGAAGTGATGTAAGAAGTTGTGGATAAAGAAGATGTGGTATACATATACAAATTTAGCTATATCTTTAGCTATAAACAAAATGAAATATTGCCATTTGCAGCAACATGGATGGACCTAGAGATTATCATACTAAGTAAAGTAAGTCAAACAAAGAAAGACAAATATCATATGATATCACTTATATGTGGAATCTAAAAAAAAATACAAATCAACTTATTTACAAAACAGAAACAGACTCACAGACATAGAAAACAAACTTATGCTTACCAAAGGGAAAGGGGGAAGGGGATAAAGAATATTGAAAAAGATTAAAAAAAAAAAAAAGAATAAATATGATTTATAAAAAAAGCTCCTGCAAGTCTACTAGGGTAGAGAGCTGAAGCAAAAGATCTGCTGACTATAACCAGCTAATTTTACAAAAAGTAAGTGCCTGTGTAAATTTCCTTAATATTCTAACAGTAGATATACCCAAGTGTATAACACCTAAAGATCCACAGCCTAGGGAATGCAAGAGACTATTTTTCCTCTTCCTGTGTAATACTATTTTTATTTTAATAGTGTGGGATCAATATAAAGAAGTTAAATAATGAAAAAAAAAAACTTTTAAAAAGTTAAAAGAAAAACCTACTGTTAATCCGCCATTCAGAAATAACTACTCCAGGTATTTTTCTAGGCGTAGATATAGATGGAAGCATAGGAATATAAATTGGTGAAAGTAATTCTTGAGTGAGATCATATTCTAAATGAAAAATATTGTATTTAAGCTTATTAGTATTTAAGAGGAATAAAATTGATGGGATCTTATGTTCTGAAAGATTTCTCCAAGCTTAAGGAAAGAGATAATAAAATGCATTAAGAACTTGGAGTCATTCTTAAGAATTACTTGTTTCCATCTTAAGCAGTATTGATTGAAGTCTCTGCTCTGAAAAGTGAGGACATTGCTAACAAAGCTAACACTGATTGAGTGATTACAATGTGCCAAGAACTACCCTAAATGCTCTAAGTGTATCAAATCGTATAATCCTTAAAACAACCCCATGAGGTAGAGGTATCATCCTCACTTTTAATTTTTAAATTTTTTATTTATTTATTTTTCTTTTTCCTTTTTCAGTTTTATTAGGTAGAATTATTACTGTTTGCTTGCACATATTCATTATATTGCTTGTAAATACATATATACAGTATATGGCACATTTTTTCAGTTTACATATATGTACATTGTTTACGTATATGATCATTGTTTCTAAGAACAGATTTGAGCTTTAGCGTTTTAAACTTACATAGTTATCAAAGGAATAAAGCCAGTCATTAAGAATCAACAGAATGTGGCAATCCAATCATAAAGGACAGTCCCACGTGCTTACGCATATTCAAGAAATCAATCATCTTAGTTATAAATAATAAGTAGTTCCTTTGTGTCCTTATTTTTTATTTTTAGGGAAAAAATGAAGATAAATAAAATGTGCATGATTGCCCAAGGCTACATAATTAAGAAACCAGTAAAACTCAAATGCAGACCTGGGCCCAGAGCTCTAGGTCCCTCACTCCCGCTGCCCCCTTTCACATTGGTGCCTGCATCCCCATTGGTTAGTTGAACTCTTTTTCATACTGTCAAATTGCATTTTACTTCTATTATTTTACATTCCATTTGTTTTGCTTTGTTTTTGAGTTTAAGGTCAAATTGAATTTTTTTCCTACCTCTTCTCATTTTTTACTTTTTTCCCCAGGTTTATTGAGACATAATGGACATAGACCACTGTATAAGTTTAAGGGGTACAACGTGATGCCAAAATTTTTTTTCAATTATCTTTTTTTTTTTTTTTTACATTTTTTGGGGTTTTTTTTTAGGGAGGGGGGAGGTAATTAGGTTTACTTATTTATTTATTTTTTAGAGGTGATACTGGGGATTGAACCCAGGACCTTGTGCATGCTAAGCATGCGCTCTACCACTTGAGCTATACCCTCCCCTCAATGTCAAATTAGATTTACATGTATTGTGAAATAATTACCACAACAGGCTTAGTTAACATCTGTCATCTCATTTAGATACAAAAAAAGAAAGGAAAAATTTTCTCCTTGTGATGAGAACTCTTGGGATCTACTGTCTTAATAACTTACCTACATGTCCTACAGCAGGGTTAACATGTTATCACTAGAACTTATTTACCTTAAAACTGGAAATTTGTACCTTTTGACCACCTTCCTCTCACTGCCCCTACCCCAAACCTCCGCCTCTGGTAACCACCAATCTGATCTCTTTTCCTATGAGGTTGGCGGGTTTTTTTGTCTTAGATTCCACATATAAGTGAGTTCATACAATATTTCTCTGTCTGACTTATTTCACTTAGTATAGTGCCTTCGAGCTCCATCCATGTTGTCACCAGTGGTAGGACTTCCCTGTTTTTTTATGACTGAATAATATTCCATTGTATATGTACAGTTGACCCTTGAACAGCTTAGGGGTAAGCGATGCGAACTGCCCCTCCCCGCCAGCAGTCAAAAATCTGCATGTAACTTTGCAGTCAGCCCTCCATGCTCACAGATCCAAGCAACCCAGAGTTGTGCAGTACTGCAGTATATATTTATTGAAAAAAATCCATAGGTAAGTAGACTTGTGCAGTTCAAACCTGTGTTGTTCAAAGATCAACTGTATACCACTATTTTTTGAAAATAATATGTTAGTATTTATTCCACATTCAGGTGAATTTCATTCCATCCCCAGTCCCCCCCCACCAGTCCTTTTACATGGATTTTCCATTTCTGAGTTCAGTAATTTGGGGGGTTTTTTCTTGCTTTTTTTTTTTTTTTTTTGCTTTTCTTCCTTTCTTCCTTCCTCCCTCCATCTCTCCTTCCTTCCCTTCCCCTAGTAAGAACCCAGGAGTCCTGCATTCCTGCAGTTTTTTTTTTTTTCAAATTTGGAAGTTCTGTTTGATATTGTGACCTCCTGGTTGAGTGTCATCTCCTTGGACCATATGAGTTTTTTTCCCTTTGGACATTTCCTGCATGTATTTCTCCGTTATGTTTAGTCTTGCATCGTGCTGTGCCTCAATTTTTTCTCCGTTACAGTGGAATTTTTTTTCTGCCCAGTGCCTGAAGAATGTCTTCTTTTACTCACTTTTCCTTTCCTTGTCCCTGTTCTCTCTCCCCACCCCTTTTTCTTTCTTCTGTTGGTTTTCTTTATTTTTAAAATGTTGTCGCTTTACTAAGCTATGGCTTGGTTAGCGTTGATTACGTGTGTTCCGTTTGGAGGCTTTTGTCATTACACTTGTTCAGTTCTCTAGTTTCAGGATGTCTGCCATTTAATTGTGGATATCTGTGCTCCTTATCTATTTATTTATATTTAATTATTTCAATACCCACCCCCTTCTCCCATATTTTAATCTCATGACTGATCTTATTAGTGATTTTCTCAAAACTTTCATCTCTTTCATGAATTCAATTTTCTTCTCTGTCCATTCATTTTCTTTATCTGTAGTGATGCTGTTTTGCCCCTCAAATGAATTCTTAGTCTCTCATTTCATCTCCTGTTCTTTTCTTATCATCTCATTTTTAGCTCTTATTTCATTGATTAAGATAGTAGATTATCTACCCATTTCTTTTCACCTCATCCTTGTTTAGTTAGTGTTCAGAATTCATCTTTCTCTAATACATTTAATTATCGATTCTTTTTCCAGTGTACCTAAGGGGAGTTGACTTTCTTTTCTGTAATACAATTTTGAGATATTTTCTACAGCACAAAGCAAGATAAGAGGAAGGGATTATTCAGAGGAAATTCTATCTAGTGTTTGTAACAATGTTCTCCTCCCACATCTGAAGTTTTCTTAATGTTCTGTCCAGGAGTTATCTATTAGGGCTAAACTATCTGCTGTAAAAAGTCATTCTCAGAACTTGGGAGATTTAACACAATAAAAGTTTATTATAGTTCTCTTATGTCCTAGTCCAATGAGGCTATTGTGGGGGGAAGGATACTGTAGTCATTCCAGAACTAAACTCCTGGAATTTTGTGAGGCTATCTTCAATTTCTGTGGCTTCCAGGGTCTTCGTGGAAAGTGAAGAGAAAACAAAGGATCTCACATGGGTCTAGAAGTATCATTTGTAACTTTTGCCCACATTCCATTGGATGAAACTTAGTCTCATGGCCCCATGTTTTTGCAGAGTAACTTGGAGATGCAGAGAAAATGTGTGCTCAGCAGGAACTTTAGGTGGGTTTGGTGAACACGCAACATTGTTTCCGCCAGAGCTTCACTACCTGCTTGACAAATAATTGCCAAGAATGAGTACCATCATGTGGCAGATGAGTCCTCCAGTTTAGTGTGTCTCACTGTGTGTTAGTCAATCTCATGGTTAGTTTCCCCCATTGGACCAGTTTCTCCCATCACTCAGCTCTACAACAAAAATTAGATGACTCACTTAGATTTACTTCAAAGGCTAAGTATTGGAGTATTAGGGAGAATTTTTAGGAATTTGTTTAGTCAATAGCATAAAGGAGTGAGACATAAAATTTCAAGTGCTACATGACATCCTTGAGCCTCAGAGGCCTTCCTGTGAGTTCTCCTGCTCTCACCAGATATGCCTCCCACCCATCAGGAGAGGGTCCTTGCCTACCTAGGTCGTCTTTCAGCTAGACCAGCTGCGAGAAACCTAGTCCCTAACTAAATGGGTTTAACCTCTGTTCATCTGCAAATTATTCAAAGAAGCGATTACAGCCTCCCGCGGGATGCCAGAGGCACCCCATCCACTTGTTACTACAAAGCACGCCTCTCACAGCTTTGTTGGTTCACTCTGCCCCTGAATGCGATCCCGGTGTGGCCCTCCATGGCACACAGTGTCTCTTTACCCTCAAGTGTGAGTTATGTGACTAATAAACTGCTGTCATTCTCACCTGTCCAGTGTCAGGTGTCGTGTGTTCAGCCATCTTGTGCTATTTGGGGTGATGAATCCCTTAGTCACCTTGTTGGTGACTTAGAAAGGGGTCAAAACAGGAAGATTAGGAGGCTCAGCACATTGCACGGTCCAACTTTGCATCAGCATCTTGTGGATTTTTTCCTTTCATTATTTTTGTGAAGAAAATAATATTAGGTGACATTTTTCGCATTATTTGGTTTGGTCATTTTTTTTGGTTTTCTGGTTTGTTTGGGTTTTATTTCAATTATTTAAATGGGGTGGCTAGACAATTTCAAAATAATTTTGTTTCAAAATTCTTTATAGGCAATGGTCTTATAGAAAAGTACAGAGGGGCAAGGTGTAGAAGTAAGGGTATCCGGGAACAGCCAGCATCTATATTATTATTGGCCATAAACAGTAAGTGAGACAGGAGGAAAACCTAAGGAGAATGAGACTATTTGGATACTGGCATTAGAAAGTGAACAAAAATAATTCATAAGCTTTTAAAAAATGAACTCATTGAAGCTATAAAAGTGTTTGAACATATGATGTCATTGCAATTTCATCGTGCTGTGATTTTGTCATTCTTATTATTTTATGAGAGGCCAATATGTTGATGCCATAAAAGGCTAACTAGAGCCACCGAAGTCCTTAGAGCACCTTACAGAGCAGACACACCCCAGGGACACTTCGTGTCGTAGGTCCTAACTCTGCTTCTGAAGAGCAATCCTACAGCTTGTCGCTCATGAAAGTTTGAAAACCATGAATGGATCAGCCATGAATTGCACCCTGCATTTCTTCATAATCATATGACAAGGAGAGCAGACAGCTTCTTAAGTGGTGCTCTGAGAACTCCTAACCCAAAATGTCAACCTGCCATCTTAAAATTGCCATCTTAACCTTCTGGTTTGGTTTGGGTTTGGAAAACTATTGGGCCTTCAACGCCATGAAAGATAAGGCGGATTTTGACAGGAAGAATGAGTAGGTTACAACATTCTGATTATAAAGAAGTATTATTCAAAAACTTCTTGACCTTATAATCAGTGATAATTCTAGTTACTGTAAGCAAGCCTACCACTTACATTGTAACCAGGTGTTTAAGGTGTCTTTTAAGTCTTTTTTTAGACAGTTATTGTTGTGCTTTGATGCTGTTGCAAGAGGTGCTTCACCTTTAAGATTCACAGAAACATTACAGAAGTGGTTACAACAGTTCCCCGTCAAGATGATAGCTACGTGTCGATTCCAGCCCATACTGCCCTCAGACTCCAGAAGCAAAAAGCTGTCCTGCCCCTAGGGCCCCTAGATTAGGCATTCAGAAAATTTTATCAGGCAGGGTCAACGCCCCTATTCAGCCCTGGAGTAGCTACAGAAGACAGACTGCCACCACCATAAGATTATGGGAGTAAAATCTCTGAGAGGGGAATGAGACGGGAGGGGAATGAGACAGGAAGGAAGGGGGCAGGACATAGCCATCAAAGGAATGCCACAGCAATTAGCACCAAGATGGCGGAAAACTCAACTCCCAATAGACCTGGAGGCCCAAGGTGGCGGGAGCTTCGACCTCCAGTGGACCTTGAGCTTCATTAGCTTCATTAGCATGGTGAATGACACACGCACCAGAGCCATGACAGTTCTGAACCTAACCATGAGAGGTCAAGGGGAGGGCCAGTTCCTGGGAATCCCTGCCCCTTCCCCAGGGCAGTTGGAATAATCCTCTCACTTGTTAGCATATAAAACCCAGCAGCCCTGAGCACTGCAGTTGCTCCCTCTCTTGCCCGCATGCTGTCTATGGAGTGTGTATCTGCAGTTACCACTCCCCTCCCCGCCGTGTACATCTCTCTAAATAAATCTGCTTTTACTCAAAAAAAAAAAAAAAAAAAAAAAAAAGAAGGTTCTTGACTTAAACCATTTAGGAGAAGATACTCTCTCTATAATTATAATTTTGAGTCAGATACTACCACTAGTACCATTACTACTAATGGCAGCTAACATGTAGGAAGCAATTACAGAGCATTAGCCTTATTGCTAAGAATAGATCATGAACAATCGTATCTAATACTTACGTCAGCGAAAAGTTAGAAACTTTTATTATCTATGTTTTGCAGACAAAGAAAGTGAGGCTTAGAGAAGTTGAGTGAAGAACCACAAGATATACAAGTTTTGGGGCTGAGACTCTATCCTTGGATTTCTGACCCTGCTGTCAGAGCTCCCAACCAATGTGCTAAGAGGATTCCGGGCTGTGGAAAGGAATACCTGGCACACAGATGACTCGGGGTGTCGTCTTCAAAAGGATTTCTCTCAAATTCTAACTTAACTACTAGTTTATTTATCCAGCAATTATTGGCCACCACCTATGGTCTTGAGACCGTGTTAGATATTGTGAATATAATACATGAATGAAATGAATGAAAGATGGTCCCTGCCCTCAAGCAGCTCACAGGCCAATGGAAAAGCTAGAAAATAGATGAAGAAGTATAAATGCAGCATGGTGAGGACACGTGGGGACAGGCAAAGAAGGCTGGGCACTCCGCAGCTGGCACCAGGGAGGTTTTAATGGCTGGCAGTGGTGACACTATACTACGATTTAGCCTTTTTTAGGAGTTCTGAGAGGTACCGTGTTTTTCCTCGCTTTCTTCTTTTCTGTTCTTTGTCCCACTCTTTGATCAAACAGTGCACATAATTAAATAAAAATAGGCAGGTGAGCCACACAATGGTTAAGCGCTCAAGGTTACCTTTTCCACTCTCAGCTGTGTGACCTTGACCTGGTTACTTAACCTCTCAGAATCTCCTGCTTTTTCATTTGTACTTCTTAGGTTTGCTATGACTATTAAATGAGACAATACCATCCCTTTTTAACCATCTTTCTCCACTTAATTTTTCAACATAGCTCATGATCTGTTGATACATTGTTTATCACTAATATGTATACTCCGTGAAAACAGGGTTATTATCTGCTTTCTTCAATGCTATAACCTATGTACCAAAACTAGTGTTTGGTCCTTAGTAATTGAGTAAACAAATGAATGAATGACAAGGCACTTGGATCATAGTAAACATTCAATGAAGATGAGTTTTTAGGATTATGACTGGGGGACGGTATAGCTCAAGTGGTAGAGCACACGCTTAGCATGTGCAAGGTTCTGGGTTCAATCCCCAGCACCTCCTCTAAAAAAATAAATAAACCTAATTACTACCCCCAAAAAAATAAAAAAAAAGGATTCTGATTATTCCCAGACATACATTTGCATTTTAAAAGTGGCGAAGCTAGCCTCAGTCATAAGGGAGAGCTGGCTAACATGTGTCCTGTATGCTCTGTTTAGCTGTCTTCTGTCCGTTCTTGTTTCTCTAGTAACCTCAGGTTTGATTATCCTAAAAGATGTCAGGTGAAAGGTGTACCCTTCACACTCATATTTAAGAATTAAGAGAAAATGCCTGAATGCAGAATGATTCAACTGCAGAAAGATAAATCTTCAATTGTGTGGGTTGAGATTAGTGTCTGAAATAACAGGACCCGCGGTGGAGGTATCAGGGGGCAAGGGAAGTAATAAAGCTCAGGGATGGCTGCGGGAATTGCTGGTCAATGAAACACTTTTGATTCTCCAACCCCTTCCCCTATTCCTTCCACCTCTAAATCACACCACTAACCTGCTGCCATCTGACTGAGCCAGTTGGATGATGTGTTGCGGGTTTATAACGTAAACTCTTTCTAGCTTGGGATTCCATCACTTGTGTTGCCCTGAAGAAAATCTCCTTAAGCCCCTGCTGGCTGGGGCAACGAGTGGTCCTAATGCCGACACACACATGTGGGGTTGTATAACTCAGGAGTGCTCCTTCCAGCTAAGCAAAATCCTGACAAAGACGCCCTCTGAAATCATCTCCTTTTACTCAGTTTCATTTCACAGCTCCACAGGGGGCTCAACTTGCTTTAGGTCCTTTTAACCTGGATTCTATTCCCTGTATCATCAGAGAAATAGGCAGATACCTTTTTGTGGGTTTTCATCTCTAAAATGTTCATCGATTTTGGTTGTGATCCCAATGTCCACGTCTCATGGACATCTATCTATAACACGTCTCCATTTTAATCTATCTATAACATTTTCTCTGTGGGATATGTTTTATTTATTTTGGTATCCTTTAAACTACATTTCATTTTGTTTTGGTGAAAATAATTGATTTATAATCACTATCAAATACTTCTTTACCTCATGTAGTTGATAATGATGCTGTAACAAACATCACTTTGTGAGAATACTCCAAATTCCAAGTGAAGATTCAATGTCTGCTAAGTCAACAGTGGTGGAAATCCACTAATACATATATTTCTGAAGTGAGATACTGTGTAAATATGCCTAAATTTAAACCTAATCTATTGTGGGCTAATATTATTTTACATAATATATATCTCTTTAAAATTGATCTGCGTGATTGTTTCATTAAATAAGTTACTCATATGCAATTAATTTTTCCTATATTTTATTGAATTTGTAAGTTATGCTCAATTAAAAGGAAATAATTGCAATAAAATAAAATATTCTGTTCAGTTTTTCTAAATGTTTCTACTGATACTGGTTTGAAGATGAGAGTAATGCCATTTACCCAACCAATACTTTTTTCCTAGGATTTTATTCCTTGGAGGGAGGCTGATCTAGTGGGATATTTATCTCTATGTTTTTTCCCTGTGCGTTTTAATTCTTTTTATGAATTCTCAAATGCCTTAGAGAAATGACGTTATTATGTGTGTGTGTATTCAATTCAAAGTAAGACGCATATCAATTTTCTGCTCAAGTGCCATAATTGCATGGCAAAATTTGATTCTTGAGACTTCAGGTTTGTTGTCTTTATTCCCATTCTTGCAGATTCAGCCTCACAGCTTCAAATGCACAGTATCTGGCAGCTACAGAAACTGCGAATGAGAATAATCACAGAGCAGGATTCTCATCTCTCTAATTCTGCATATCAAACTTTCCTTAATTGCTTTGGAAGCCACATCCAAAGCAATCATGTGTTGTGTTTTATATAAAACATGTTAATCTTTTACATAAAGTTGTGACTGTTAAGCCACACTTTCTTTTCCTGGTACTGGATGACAACTGTCCTTAGATGAAACTGAGGCGGTTACCAATGGAACGTAGTTCAACGAAGTAATAAGAAAATGTTTTCATTTTCATAAATATATATTTTTTCCTTTCTCCTTCGTGTTTTGTAAATTTTACTGCCATTATCCTAGTTAAGTGTTCTTTTTCAGTGGTTTCCTGTGTTGGCTTGTACCGGTTCACAAGAACTGACTGTGACATCTTTCAACCCCAAGTTTAGTGGCATCAGGTTGGTGGCTTGAAATTGGCCCTAGTGGAAAGTAACAAATATGACAAGACCAGAGTTTTTTTTTACACCCGGAGAGCTGGTTGTTAAACATTTACCAGCTTTCCACCGCTAGTACTGTTAACATTGTTAATGTCCTGATTTTAATCATTGTTCTAAACTATGTAAGGCAATATCTTTGTTTTTTTAGGAGACAAACGCAGAAATATTTAAGGGCAAAGAGGTTTTATGTCTGCAACTTACTCTCAAGAAGTTTGATGTATTTATAAATATATAACTGTACACAGACAGAGACAAGACTGAAAGAGACAGAATAGTAAAGCAAGCATGGCAAAATGTTAACATGGACAGAATTTGGGTGATGGCTGTAAGAAATTCTTTGTGTTATTTTTGTAACTTTTTTGAAGTCAGAAGTGATATCAAACAAAGAGCTAAAGGAAGTGTCCTTGAGGCTGAGATAAAGTGTTGTGAGAAAAAGAGAATGTGGAAGAGCTAGAGCATGCTCCTGAGCGGTTAGCAAGGTCGTGGACAGGAGCCTAGAGCAGAGAGGGAGGGGGGTGGGGATGCAGGGGGGATGGGCTTACCAGGATTCAAAGGCCAAAGGTCAGCTCTGCTACTCATTTTCTGTGGACTTGGCCCACTGACCCTCTCTGTGCCTATTTTATCTGTAAAAAGGGGTAATAATCATAATATTTACGCCATGCAGTTGCTACGGTGGTTGAATGAGTTAATGTATAAAGCACTTGCGTTGGTGCCCAACCCCCGAGTCAGCAATTGCTATCACTTTGATTAGTGGCTTTGAGTTTTAATACAGGGCATCAAAGGTTCCAAGAGCCAGGTGCTTGGGAGAGAAAAATGCTCTCTGAATTCTAAAATCTTGACTTATAAGCATTAAGAACCAAAGCCAAGGGCTTGAAGCAAAGAGTATACCATAACACAACCATAGGATGCAGAGAAAAGAGTGATTTTAAGTCACAAGGTTTAAACTAAAACAGAAACTCAACAACCAAAAATGCGTCCCCTTGGTTTGAGAAAGATTTCTGGGGAGGATTTGGAAAGAAGAGCTGGAGAGTTGAGATCCAATGTGAAGCTTTACTCTCTGCCTGCCCGTTTGGCCCCATCCCTTCCTGGATGAATTCTTTGTGAGTGTCAGTGATGATGGCGGTGTTTCCCGAGAAGTAACCATGTGTTAGAGTGTTCTAAGCGCTTTATAAGGATGACCTTTTATAATTCTCCCAACACCTCTTCGTAGGTGGAATTATTAACTCCATTTTCTACATGAGGATTCTGATGCAGAAATATCAAGTAAGTTGCCCAGTTCACACACTTAAAACATTTTGAAATGGGATTTGGAGCCAGACAGTAAACTCCAGAGCAGGCACCATCCCTGATGAGTTTTGGCCTCAAAAAGGACTTGTGCCTTGCATCCCATGTGGAGTTCTGGGAGGAGAGAAACCTGACAGACTATTCATGGGAGAGTCACCCTCCACGATGTCCCCCAGGGGTGTCCCCCTCCTGGAATTGACACACTGGTGTAGTGCTGCTCCACGGTGTAACGGTGTGCCCAAGAGAATGGTGCACGACTTCCAAGGCAAAGTCACAAAGGACAATGTGGCTGCTGCTTTGTTCTCTTTCTCAGATCACTTGCCCTGGGAGAAGCTAGCTGCCACATCCTGGGGAGTCTTTGGAATCTCTGCAGAGAAGCCCACATGGTGAGGAGCTGAGAACTCCTGCCAACAGCAATATGAATGACCTTGGAAGCAAACATCCTCCAGCCCCAGACAAACTTTCAGATTAACTGCAGCCCT